>NW_026112156.1:67500-70000 GCF_024679095.1 Eriocheir sinensis
ACATAGAAAATCAGACCACACAGACCCCATGGTCCAGACTTGGTGGTCTGTCCTTAAACCTAAGTGATTTTACATTAATCAGAAGACTCCAAAACGTTGCATTTCTACTCTAGTTGATATTAAGTTGAAGGAAGTGACGGTCGAGCTTATTTTTGAAGGAGTCAATCGTGTTACACTGGACCACTGACGGTGGAAGCTTATTCCATTCTCGCACTACAACGTTGGTGAAGAAAAATTTGGTGCAGTCTGAATTTACTTGTCTACATCTGAGTTTTACGCCATTGTTCCTCGTGCGCAAAGTGTCATCGATCATAAACAATGTTGATCTGTCTACATTCGTGAAACCATTAAGTATTTTAAAACATTCGATCAGTTTTCCTCGGAGGCGACGTTTCTCAAGAGAGAACATGTTAAGGGTAAAAAGCCTTTCTTCGTAGGATTTGTTGCGCAAGTAAGGGATCAATTTCGTTGCCCGACGCTGAACACCTTCTAATTTAGCAATATACTTTGCATGGTGGGTAGACCAAAACTGTACCGCATATTCCAAGTGGGGTCTGACTAAACTGTTGTAGAGCGGGAGTATTACATCTTTATTCTTGAATACAAAGTTTCTTTTAATGAAGCCCAACATTCTGTTCGCTTTATTTGCTGCATCGATGCATTGCTGTGAGAATTTGAGGTTTGACGCGATTTTGACCCCAAGTCTTTGACGCATTGAACGCTTTGAGTTTAACGCCGCGCATTTCGTATTCGAACTTCTTATTCCTCGTTCCAACTTGAAGGACCTGGCACTTGTCTACGTTAAAGGGCATCATCTCCCATCTATCCGACCAAGCTGAAATTTTGTGCAAATCCTCTTGGAGGCTTTGCCTGTCTTCGTCAGTGAGAACCGAGTTGCCAATCTTTGTGTCGTCTGCAAATTTACTAATGCGGTTATTGAGTCCAACATCCACGTCGTTGATGTAAATAATGAAGAGCACTGGGCCAAGGACCGAGACCTGAGGGACGCCACTAGTGACAGGCGCCCACTCTGAGTTAAATCCGTCAATCACTACTCTTTGTTGTCTGTTGCTCAACCAATTCGCGATCCATTGGTTTACTTGACCGTCAATACCTATTTGCTTTAATTTGTAAAGTAATTTATGATGCGGGACTTTATCAAACGCTTTCTGGAAATCAAGATAGACTACGTCCAGTGATTTGGTTACGTCATAAACAGTGAAGAGGTCGTTATAAAAGGTTAATAGGTTTGATAGGCAGGATCTTTTGTTTCGGAAGCCATGTTGTGAGTCCCCAATCAATGAGTGGCTTTCAAGGTCACAATTTTGTCTCTAATTATGCCCTCAAGTAGCTTCCCTACAACCGAAGTTAGACTAATGGGCCTGTAATTACCTGGTACTTTTTTGTCTCCTTTCTTGAAAATCGGTGTCACGTTAGCCTTTTTCCAATCTGAAGGGACGATGCCTTGTCGCAAGGACATATTGAATACGGTTGTGAGGGAGGAGAGTATTTCGCTCTTTGTTTCTTTCAGCAGAGTTGGATATACTTTGTCAGGTCCAGGACTTTTATTTGTTTTAAGTGAATGGAGAGCTTTAAGGACTTCATCGGTTGTTATTTCAAAATTAGGCAATGCATGCTCGAGATTTACAATAGTACTGGTGTTGGTGGTAGCGAGAGGAAGACTGTTAGTATTAAACACCGAGGAAAAGTAAGTGTTTAAGAGGTTTGCAATGTGTTGGCTGTCAGTCACTAGTGCACCGTCGCTGTTTGTTAAAGGTCCAATACCACTTTTGATCGCCTTTCTGTTGTTTATGTAACTGAAGAAAGATTTCGGATTATTTTTACAGTTGGCTGCAATATTTTCTTCGTATCTGCGCTTTGCCTGACCTACTAGTCTTTTTACTCGTCGTCTGGCATCATTATAAAGTCTAATGTTTTCGGCCGTGCTTTGTTCTTTCTTTAACCTGTAAAACAATTTTCTCTCATTGACTGATTGTTTAATTTCGCTACTAAACCACGGTGGGCTTTTATTAGTGTTAATTCGCTTCTCGCACAAGGGGACGAATGTGTTCTGCTGAGTGAGTAAGTGATTTTTAAGGCTTAGCCAGGCTTCCTCTACGTTGCCGTCATCTGATAGTTGTATTTCTGTTAGTTTTTGTCGGATTTCTACGAAGTTAGCTCTTTTGAAATTGGGCACCTTTACTTTATTTTCAGTCACTGATGATTGAGCTTTAATGTCGACGCGCACTAATTTATGATCGCAAGAACCGAGGTGTTCTCCTACCGTGACACTACTGACTAGGTTATCTTGGGTCGTTATAACAAGGTCGAGTATATTATTTTGTCGAGTTGGCTCAGAAACCATTTGGCTTAGATAATTTTCTTCTAGAAATTCGATCATTCTATGTGACTCGCCTTCTGTACCTGACAGTGTCGCCCAGTCGATATGGGGAGGTTAAAGTCTCCTAATATCAGTGAGTCGCTGTTATTAAGTGACTGC
>NW_026112156.1:77500-204602 GCF_024679095.1 Eriocheir sinensis
TATTTTTTTGTGTGTGAATTGTTACTGATGTAAACTATAGATGTATTGATCGATATTTGGTTTATCTACTTCATGAATCTCTATGACACCAATTCCTCCTTTCTCAGGTACTGCCGCTGCAAGCAGTCATACCCCAGGTCCTTCGGGGTACAGGCCCGCACCTCGCCGACGTCCTGTGCAACCCGACAAGTACATGAGACTGCTGTTTTCTACGGACGGTAACGACAACGACATCTCTGACTCTGAATTTGTTCTGGACAGTGACAGTGACAGTGACAGTGACAGTGACAGTGACTTTGACAGTGACAGTGAAAGTGACAGGGACAATGAACTGCGTGAAGGTGAGGATGACCACCGGAACAGAGAAGTGCCGTTGCCTGAGACCCAGACTTCTCATTTGCTTGGTCAGAAGGGTCAGACTTCGTACCTGACCTGCACGAGTTTTGCTCTGACAGGAGTGGCGTGACGAGAGACTGGCCTTGCAACGACCAGTCAAATGAGAGTGACTTTCCGTGCCTACTTGGATGATGAGTTGATGTCATTTGTTGCCCATCATACCAACGACCATTTTCGTTTGGTGTGTGAGGGAATGAATGGTCTTCCACCCACTTCAGGGCACGGAAATGGGAAGATACAACGGCAAGGGAGTTGATTGTCTTTATCTCCCTGATCCTGCTGATGCCTCTGTGCAAGAAGCATTATGTGCAGGATTACTGGCGTAATGACACTCTTTGCCACCCTCTGTGCAGGAAGTATATGACTCGTGACAGATTTTTTGTTGTTGCTTGGTTTTCTGAACTTTAGTAACAGGGAAAATTCTAACGACAATGGCCTGCTTAGGAAAGTGAATGAAATAATTTCAATGATCGTTGCACGGTATCAAATATTTCCATCCCTTTCAAAAGCTGGTTATTGACGAGTCACTTGTCCTGCACAAGGGTCGCCTCTCCTTCAAGCAGTACATTCCGACAAAAAGACATCGCTTTGGCATTAAACTTTTTGTTCTTTGCGACTGTGATACAGGAATCGTGCTTGACGTGCTTGTGTATGCAGGCGCACAGACTGATATACCAACTGTCAGTAAGAAAGATCCTAGGGAAAGTCTGGTGCCGTCGTCTGTAAGATGATGGCACCATACTTCAAGGAGTCATATTCTTTACACAGACAATTGGTATACCAGCCCTGCTTTGTGTCAGTTCCTGCACGACAACAACACGGGATCTTGTGGAACCGTACGGCGGAACAGAAAGTTTATGCCAAAGTTCGACGTAGTTAAGACCATAGTTGACGACCCCAGCAAACCAGCCAATGATGACACGACTCGCACCCGAGGCAGGAAGAAGGACATGTACACTCAAAAAAAAAAGGCTGGCAAGTTACTGGCCTTGAGATGGAGCGACAAGCGTGACGTCCACCTTCTCTCTACCGTCCACACAGGAGCTATGGCATACACTGGCAAACGCCACTGGGGGACGAGGAAGGAGATTTGGAAGCCAGATGTAGTTCACGACTACACTATGAATATGAGGATGGTGGACAAGTGTGACGGCCAGATTACAGGCATTGAGTGTATGAGAAGGTCTACCAGATGGCAAGTCAAGTTGTTCTTCCATCTGATAGACATGACTATGCTCAATGCCTACAACATGTGGCTTGCCACACATGAGCCAACATCCACCAAGAAGATCATGTTGCGTCAGTTTGTCTATAACACAGCCATGCAGCTCCTCGAGAAGTACGGCGAGCTAACCTCGGCCACTATGGGTCGCCGTCCAGCTCAGCTGCTCTACCGACTGCAACCCTCAAACCGCCACACACCTGTATACACCGAGATAGTTAACGGGAGGAGGGTCAGCAAACAGTGCTATGTATGTAAGCACGACCAGGCGCCCAAAAACGCACAAGGATCACCATCATGTGCAAGGAATGCAACGTTCCCTTGTGCGTGGGAGATTGCTATGAGGCCTTCCACAACCTTGTAAACTTTTAGGATTTATCCTACAATGTGTGTGTGTGTGTGTGTGTGTGTGTGTGTGTGTGTGTGTGTGTGTGTGTGTGTGTGTGTGTGTGTGTGCTCCATATCATCTCTCTCTCTCTCTCTCTCTCTCTCTCTCTCTCTCTCTCTCTCTCTCTCTCTCTCTCTCTCTCTCTCTCTCTCTCTCTCTCTCTCTCTCTCTCTCTCTCTCTCTCTCTCTCTCTCTCTCTCTCTCTCTCTCTCTCTCTCTCTCTCTCTCTCTCTCTCTGTCTCTCTCTCTCTCTCTCTCTCTCTCTCTCTCTCTCTCTCTCTCTCTCTCTCTCTCTCTCTCTCTCTCTCTCTCTCTCTCTCTCTCTCTCTCTCTCTCTCAATCCATCCATCCAATCCATCCCCCTAATAACCTGTTTATTATTATTATTATTATTATTATTATTATTATTATTATTATTATTATTGTTGTTGTTGTTGTTGTTGTTGGTTTTATTATTATTATTACCATTATTATCATTATTATTATTATTATTATTATTATTATTATTATTATTATTATTATTATTATTATTATTATTATTATTATTATTATTATTATTATTATTATTATTATTATTATTATTATTATTATTATTATTATTATTATTATTATTATTATTATTATTATTATTATTATTATTATTATTATTATTATTATTATTATTATTATTATTATGTTATTATTATTATTATTATTATTATTATTATTATTATTATTATTATTATTATTATTATTATAATCGTTATTATTATTATCATTATTATTATTATTATTATGATTATTATTATTTTCATTATTATTATTATTATTATTATTATTATTATTATTATTATTATTATTATCATTATTATTATAATTATTATAATTATTATTATGATTATGATTATTATTATTACTATTATTGTCATTATGATTATGATCATTATTATTATTATTATTATCAGGATTATTATGATTATTATTATTATTATTATTCTTATTATTATTATTATTATCATTATTATTATTATTATCATTATTATTATTATTATTATTATCATTATTATTATTATTATTATTATTATTATTATTATTATTATTATTATTATTATTAATATTATTATTATTATTATCATCATTATTATTATTAATATTATTATTATCATTATTATTATTAATAATATTATTATTATCATTATTATCATTATTATTATTATTATTATTATTATTATTATTATTATTATTATTATTATTATTATTATCATTATTATTATTATTATTATTATTATTATTGTTGTTGTTGCTACGTGTATATGTATATATATATATATATATATATATATATATATATATATATATATATATATATATATATATATATATATATATATATATATATATATATATATATATATATATATATATATATATATATATATATATATATATATATATATATATATATATATATATATATATATATATATATATATATATATATTATACAAAACCACGCTGATCAAACGTGACAAAAGATAAATAAAAGTCAGTATCAAATGTTGTCATTTTATTTAGATACGCCCCTCACATCCTCACATCCCTGGGCTGGGCCTTCCTTGGCTTTCGGGGTTGAAGTGGAGTTGCTGGACAAGTCCGAAATGGTGTACCAAACAATGGAAAAGGTAATAATAAGTAAAATACAAATTTACTATATACTTTATTTTATTTACAACTCCGGAGAGTTTGCCCTATTCCTAGGGTACCAGTGTGGAGTCTGGGTCCCACGTCTCTTGTCTTGGAGTCCTGGGAGAAGCGGGAGTCAGGGTCCCCACGTCTCTTGTCTTGGATTCCTGGGAAGAAACGGGAAAGAAACAAATGAATTTACAAAATATGAGGGGAAACATACAGATAGGAAAAAGGGGTTGATAAATCACACATACACTGATATGGGAGAGAGAGAGAGAGAGAGAGAGAAGAGGGAGGAGGAAGGAGGAGGAGGAGGAGGGAGGGAGGAGGAGGAGGGAGGAGGAAGGAGAATCAGGGAAGGAGGGGAGGAGGGAAGGAGGGGAGGGTAGAGGAGAGAGAGAGAGAGAGAGAGAGAGAGAGAGAGAGAGGAGAGAGAGAGAGAGAGAGAGAGAGAGAGAGAGAGAGAGAGAGAGAGAGAGAGAGAGAGAGAGAGAGAGAGAGAGAGAGAGAGAGAGAGAGAGAGAGAAAGAGGGATAAGGATAGAGAGAGAGAGAGAGAGAGAGAGAGAGAGAGAGAGACAGACATGAATGTACGTGTATTGTGACATGAATTCACTCACGGTCTGGCTACTGCTGCTGGTTTTACCCAGTTATCAGCCAGACGTTAGAATGATGTCTTCTGTGTGTGTGTGTGTGTGTGTGTTTGTTTTGAATGATACTTTACTAAGACCACAAACAATCTTACCATAAAGCAAATGATCTTCGAAGGCGTGGGACATCCTCCGGTGCTGGTGGCTGAGGTGGAAGGGTGGAGTGGCAGCCCTCCTTGGTCGGGCAGCAGCTCTCCTCAGTGGGGCTCGTGGAGGAGGCATGAGCTCTCCGTCAGACTGATGAAATGAAATGAATTTAGCATAAAGATGTAAAATAGATTTGTAATCTTTCCTACAATATTTCGTGGATGACATGGATGAATGTTTGAGAGTATATACATAGTGTTGGCGCGCACGCACGCACCTGCACTTTTTGGTCTGTTTCCCCTCCATGGTTCCTTGAACTTCCTTCCGGGGTCAGTGGTTGTGAGCGACTAATTGCTGGTAAATGGTAATGCGTCATCTCGCAACAGGCGACAACTGGCAACAAAAAACGAGAGAGAGAGAGAGAGAACTTGCTAGGTGTCTGCGGAGGTTTAGGCTATCATACGGATGATAAGCGCTTGTTCAAATTTCCTTCCCCCAACACACACACACACACACACACACACACACACACACATGCGCAGAGAGAGAGAGTTTATTATATATTTCATTTTATTTTGGCCTTTGACAAGTTTTACTCGTCTCACCCCTGGGGGATCTTCGAAGTAGCTGTTTCAATGGAGAGGGGTTTAGTTTTACCAGGGGTGGGCCGCTTCCCTCTCCTCCTCAGCTATACTTCTACCCAGAAATGTACAAGTTAGAATCCTCCAGCTTCATAACTTGTACCTTCCTTCCCCTCAATTTTCTTCTTTCCTTGCGTCTTTTGATTTCTTTCCTCTTCTTTCTTCTTTTGTTTTGTCTTTTTAGGTACTGAGAAGTACTTCTTCTATCATGTTTTCTGCCATTTCCATGCCGACTGCTCCAAGGTGTTCATGGAGGTCCTTGTATATCAAAGTTGAATTTTGTAATTGCCTTTCCAACAAGATAGTTCATTCTTACACTGTGGAAGAATCTGGTCTTCAGTGCCATTGTCCATATGAGTGCATTTAGGCTTTCATTAGCATTTGCGTGAAGCCACTGCACCTTGACAGGAGTTCGTCTGTGATAAATCTTTGTACACCTGCAACAGCTCCTCCTTTATGTCTTCTCTTATGGGGTGGCCAACTTTCTGCTGATGAATACCAGCAGGTATATCTTTATTCATGAATAAGTCTGTTATAAAAGCACCAAGTATCCTCCTTCAGGGCACATGTGATGAGCAGGATTATTATCTGTGCTGGCGCAGTGTTCTAATGTTGCCAGTACTGCCTTCTCTCTCTCTCCATGAGGTACCTCCTTCACCCTCCTCCCATGTAGATATGAGGCATAGGCCTATACACACACACACACACAAACACACACACACCTTTCATGGAACAGGGTTTAATAATAAATCATAGTATATCATCAATATATAGTCACCTATAAACTTTATAATTCAGTGTTACATGAAATGCTTGCACATTCTCAATCAGTAGCCATATGAAAAATATAATTTACAATTTATATATATATATATATATATATATATATATATATATATATATATATATATATATATATATATATATATATATATATATATATATATATATATATATATATATATATATATATATATATATATATATATATATATATATATATATATATATATATATATATATATATATATATATATATATATATATATATATATATATATATATATATATATATATATATATATATATATATATATATATATATATATATATTGTACAGAGGAGGATATATATGTATATATATATATATATATATATATATATATATATATATATATATATTATAGAGAATATATATATATATATATATATATATATATATATATATATATATATATATATATATATATATATATATGATGAAGAGGATATATATATATATATATATATATATATATATATATATATATTTATATAAATATATATATATATATATATATATATATATATTTATATAAATATATATATATATATATATATATATATATATATATATATATATATATATATATATATTTACGTCGTAATATTATGCCGTTAAGTTTTTCACTGGTGGGGGGCCTGATACGTATTCTGTTCGTTGTGTATGCAGACAAGTGTTTATAGTGGCGCTATCTTGTTTGGCTCATACTGCCCCATGAGCCTTATATTTGAGCCCCTTTGGAGAGGGAATGTAGAGTCTCGGGTAGATAGGTGGTCTCAGCTCACATGTGGGTAGTCTCTACCCGTACCTGTCCCTCCTGATCTCTTGAACGGGTGCCGGTAATGCCAACCACTCACCACCGCCTCCTCTAATATCTATCTATCTATCTATCTGTCTATTTATATATATATATATATATATATATATATATATATATATATATATATATATATATATATATATATATATATATATATGTGATCACTGCGAGCCACCATCCCTCTGGGAGCTAATCTTCGAGCTCATTATTTGACCGGTCTATGGATGGAAGGAAGCAATACACACATTCACTCTCCGCTACGAGATCACAAATTCTCGATTTACATCCGGTATCAACTTATTGCCATGTGAAGTGGGTCTACACGAAAGGAAACATGCCCCAAGTTTTTCAGTCCAGCTGGGGAATCGAACCCGCCCTTACGTGTGTGTGTAAATCACCTCCCTCTTGGTTCGCCGGGTGGTCTCTCGAGACAGCCAGCCGTTCCCCACGGAAGAGCACAGCTCAGTGCGTGTGTGTGTGTGTGTGTGTGTGTGTGTGTGTGTGTGAGTTTACAACATAATATAGTATTTGTGTTTCCACTTTTCGGATTACCTAAACTCTGATAATATTATCGTGTTCAGAGAATTTATGTGTCAGCTGTTATTTTTACTTCTTCAACGCCGTGGTAATTTGCAAAAATAATCCAAATGAAGTAAAGTTATAAATATCACAATAACCGCTTTGACCTATTTTATACTAGCCTTATGTTATTTATATTTGTTAATTTGAAATTTATTCATTACAGTTCCAATGCACTACCATCCTAAGTTTATTGATGAAAGAAGAAGAAACTATTACGCGAGATAGGTGAACCAGATAATACTGGAAAACTTGAAGTGCGGAGTCCAGTGGATGGAATAAGAGAAGGGACGCCCAGTTATTCTTCCCAAGGCAAGTACAGAGAAGGTAAGGCACGTCATACAGGCGGGAGGAAATCACTGCTGGCAACTCCTATAGCCTTCTGACAGCATCCCCTGCCCCCATTCTGTTGTTGTCTCACACACCTCACTCACCCTGTTTTCTGATCCCACATCTTCCTGAAAATCAACTCTTGATGGTGGCTGTAATGCCTGGCTGCGTGACGGCTCATCTGCATCGGCTTTGCCACTGCTCAGGCCCGCCGCTCAATTCCCGCCGTGGCCTTTGGGCTGTGCGTGAGCGGCGAGTCTGACTTGAGTAAACAAATGCCAATGCGCATGAACGCTGTCACGGCCCGGCTTTTATGTTCAGGAGGCGATTTTGACCCTATGCATATTTCTTTTACCTCGACGTACCACATATCATCAGAAGCAGAAAAGCATGTAGATTTAGGATCTGTGCTTTAAAAAGATGATGCGACGAAACCAGCTGAGTACTAAGGAGTTGAAGGGAAATGAGTGCAAGAGAATGTTTTACTCCACAGTTCACTAACTCTGATTTTCGTATGTAATTTTACATTATGGTTACAATTTATGCTAGTGTGATGCAGAATTTTCTCAGGAAGATGATGGTGGTCTCAGTTTTCGCAAAAATTACACGTTAGGGCCAGGGAAACAGGGTGGGAGTGAGGTGTGAAGTCAATTTGTTTTGGCAGATAATGAAGATGGGCGGGGCTGAATGAGGCCTTCGAGGAAGGGGAGGAGCTTATCGAGACGCCAGCTAATCATCGTCCAGGATGAGATGCCGTGAACATTTCTATTTATATTTTTATTCACCAACACCGTTGTTTCCATAGGCATATAACAAAAAAATCCACATCTTATTTTATTTTATTGGTAGTAGTTGATAACATAAAACACATCCTAGAGGTCCTAATAAAAAAGCTCTATTTAAAAATTTGGTTCTTCGTTCTATGAGGAGTGATGATACCCCCTCCTTATACTTGCTTTGATCCTTCCACCTCGGAATAGATCAGCAACGTAGTGTGTTGCTGCATAAGAACATAAGATGAAATTGCCGTGCCAGAGCTAGGAGTTCTTGTCAAACACGACATATTGAAGATAGCACAACAAACACATCGACCCCTCAGTGTTGGAGCTATATAGTGAAACATGTCATTGGGATCTGTTATGCAACTTCCCACTAAATAGCTTTCACAAACTTTTCTGGGGTCAATGTGTTTTGCCAGTAGGTATGTAGCATTAAATGTTTGACAGAATAAGCTCATGACACGGCAATTCCATCTCTATGTACGACAACACGTTTGGTAATCTATTTCAAGTTGAAGGAACAACTTACATAGTGTCCCTCTTCTGCCTTCTTTCTTCCGCGAGGTGTCTTTGGGAGAAGTTTTTCAGCTGCGTACGAAGACAATGGATACGATATAAATAAATATATAAATATGTAAATAAATTATGCTGCCTAGTTTATTCTAATTGTTCTAGAATGATAAAATGTGCTTGTTTATAAGATCATCTGACTAAAGGACAAAAGTACATTCCTACTGGAGAGGTAATCTGGTAAATAATGTTATGCCGGACGTGTTACTTGGGTTCAGTGTCGCCGTCAGAGACTCCGTGGAGGGAGATATAAACACTTTGCACAGCTTCTCAGTAGTTTAATGTTCTTCCCAAGTAGTAGCTACACTTCACTCTGACTCCTTCACTTTCTACCACTAGCTTACTATGACTGGGCTGGACTCCTCTCGCCCTCTTCCTCTCCCTATGGCGCATATCCAGAACAATACAGGTCTAGAATGTTACAGTATATTTTAGATCATACCAAGATCATGTAGCAAAAGTATGCGAGCGCACTTGCCTGGGGCCTGGTAACACTTCCCGCTTCCGCTCGGTTACCATGGCCTGGCTATACTCGCGGGCGCGAACGAGGCTTTGCTCCCCGCCCCTGCTCGCTCTTCCCGGAGCCTTCTAGAGCCTTCATGGACGCCGTGGGGAAGCTTCCAGCACAACACTATCCCTCTTCTAATTGTAGGATCGTCCTGATCACACATAACTATATACAAACATAAGAGAATTAATCAAAACATAATAATTGTCGTATCGCTGTGGACGCCTGCGTTGTCTTCTGTCTTCTGCTCGGTGTCTCCTGCGCGTGCCCTATCTCCTGGTGCGCCTCGTTGTCGTCCGCTTCTTGGGGTGTCCCTGGAACATCTGCCGAAGCCGGAGGTTAGATCTCCCCGGCTGAAAGTGTCCAGGAAGGCCTATGTCGTCAAGTCGACTCCTCTCGGTCCTGGACGTCCCTTGCGTTTCTCGTCGGCTGCTGGTTGTCTGTAGTTGTTCCAGGTGTAGTTTCCTGACCGTGGTACCTCCATAGGCGGTTGATGTGGACAACTTTCGGCTTGGTCCTTTCCGTTCTCCGGGATTCGGTAAGTCACGTCGGAGAGGCGTTCTAGCACAGCAGGTTAGGCTATAAGGGCCTTCCCAGGGGCTCTGTGGTAACTTTGGAGACCGTCCTTCTTCCTCTGCGGGTTGTAAAGCCAGGACTTGGTCTCCCTTCCCTGGAAGTCAACGTGGCTTGCTCTCAGCATTGTAACCGCGCTTCATGGCCTCCCGGAGAACTTCCCCCTCAAGGCACCACGGACTTTGATGGTGCACCCTTCCAGCCGTTCCTCTAGTTGACGGGCAAACTGAGGCGTCCCTTGGAAGGCTTTCCCAGGAGGCCTTCCCTTGTTAGTAGGTCCACCGGCAATCGCAGCTCACTGGTCCAAACATCAGCTTTGCCGGTGAATACCCTGTAGTCTCGTGGGCGGCAGACCTTGTAGGCCATGAGGAAGCGCAGGCAGCTTCTGATCCCATGAAGACTTCGGATCATTGTTGCACTGTTTGGCCAACTCCTGGCCCAACGTCCAATTAAATCTCTCCACCATTCCATCTGACTGTGGGTGCAGAGGGGTGGTCCGGGGTCTTCTTGATACCCAGAAGCTTGCAGCACTCAGCAAGTGGCTGTTGACTCAAAATTCCTTCCCTGGTCGGAATGGAGCTCGTTAGGCGGCACACCGAAGCGACAGAAGAACCTCCACCAAAAACCTTTGGCGATGGTAGTGGCTTCCTGGTCAGGGATGGCGTAGGCTTCCGGCCACTTCTGGTGAAGTAATCCAGACGCAGATGTACGGCTATTTCCAGTTCGTCGTCAGAGGCAAGGGTCCTGCTATATCCACTGCCACACCGTTCCATGGGGGCTCCAACCTGGTATATAGGGGTTGCAGTAATGGGGCACGCCGTGACGCTTCTTGGGGCCCTTCTGCACAGGCACCACCACACGCGTGACAAGCATTCTTCCACGTCCTTCCTCATGCCAACCCAGTAGAACCTTTGGCGTAAAGCGACTCAGTGTCTTCTTTACCCCACAGGTGTCCGCTGGTGATGCTGTCGCATTTCTTTCAAGACACCTTTCCTGGGACTTCACAGGTAGCACCGTGGACCAGTAGTGGTTCAGATCATCGGCGAGAGACCCAGCGTCGCTGCAACACCTGTCGTCCATCCGAAGAGTGTCCCACTGAGTCCAGTAATTCTGGGTGGTAGGGCTTTCTCTCGAGATTACTTCCCACCCAGGTCGCGTTGACGACCGACTGCAGCCACCCATAATTGGCTTCAGATCTCGGTCCTCTCTGCTGCAGTTTTCCTGTCTTCCCATGGCACTCCGCTGCCTGTTCCACTTGCAGTGCGGCGGCACATATTCTGGACGGTTTCCCTCTGAGGCAATGTTACACCCTCAGGTAGGCAGGGGCGCCGTGGCTCTCGCCGTCCGCGTTACCGTGTGTCAGCTCAGATCGGTGCACAATAGTGTAGTGATGCTGCTCTACTTTTACCTATCCAACGAGCAAAGCTGGCCTTCAGGGTTTTTCAGTGACTTCAACCACCGCAATGCAGCGTGATCCAGTGCGGATGGTGAAAGTTGCACCGTAAGCAGGTAAGCATGGAAAAGTCAAGGCTCTGACTACTACGCCAGGAGTTCTTTCCGGGTCACGCAATAGTTTTTCTCGGCTGGGTGAGCTTCTTTGCTGAAGTAGGCCACAACCCGTTCCATGTCGGCACATGCCTGGGACAGCACTCCACCAATCCCCTCATCACTGGCATCACAATCCAGTGTAAAGGCTTAGAGGGGTCTGGGTAGGTGAGCACGGGCGAGCTGATGAGGGCCTCCTTGAGCTTCCTCAAAGGCAACCTGAGTTTCCGCTGTCCACTCAAACTTGCGCCCCTTTCTTCTGTCAGGAGGCAGGTGCAGTGGCAGCAATCGTAGCGAAGTTTTCACAAACCTGCAGGTAGTATGAGCACAACCTGAGGAAGCTCCGCAGCTTCTTCACGTTGGTGGGTGTCGGCCAGTCCCTTACTGCAGCCACCTTCTCAGGATCAGTGCGTACTCCAGCCTCGCTCACGATGTGTCCCCAAGTATTGGACCTCCTTTTGAAGAGGCAGCATTTCTTCTGGGCTGAGCTTTCTAAGGTGTGCAGCTCTAAACCGCGAAAACCTCTGATAGCCTTTCCATCTCCTGCTCAGTTGTCTGGGCCAAAGACAATCACGTCGTCGAGGTAGATGAGAGTGCGTCTTCCAGAAGTCCTCCAGCACCCTCTCTCCATCAGCCGCTCGAACGTGGCCGGCGCGTTGCATAGGGGCCAAAGTGGCATGACCTTAAACTGCCATAGGCCTTGACCGTAGGAGAAGGCTGTTTTCTTCTTTGTCCTGCTCCGCCATTTTTGACCCCTGGTGATACCCAGACTTCATATCCAGTGTGTTGAAAACCACTTGAGCTCCACCAAAGCATCGAGCGTCGTCGATCCGTGGGAGGCGGTATAATCCTGATGGTGAGATCGTTGAGGGCTCGGTAGTCCACGCAGCACCTGAGGGAATCTGTCCTTCCTGCCGAGCACTACAGCAGACGCCCACGGGCCAGTTGGACCAGCCGATTAACCCCTGCTGCCGGAGATCATCCATTACCTCATCCATCTCCTTGCGACGGCTGGTGCCATCCTCCGAGGAGCTTGGTTTCACTGGGCGGTGGCTACCTGTGTCGATGTGGTGCTCCACCAGGTCCGTACACCCCAAGTCCAGGTCTCCTGTGGAAAACACATCTGCATTCCTCACGAGAAGCCCTGAGCTGTTCCACTTGGGGCTCCTCTAGATACCTGGAGCCCTGTCAAACAGGGTCGCGCAGGTAGTCGGGCAGGCTCCTCCTGGGGCTTCTGTCAGGGTTCTCCTGCAGACACAGGTTCTCGGTTCCTGGCTCGATCTCTGCACAACCGCACCATGGTCCCTTGTTCTATTTTCTTTGGGCTGAAGGAGACATTGGCCACGACGACAGGCACTTCCTGCTGCAGTAGGGTCACAATCCAAAGTACTACCTACAATCATCCTGTTTTCTACCGGCATCGACTTCCCCACTCTCTACCACACACAGACTCAGCTGGGGGACACCCATAATTTGACGGGGCAACAGCATCTCTGACCTCCGGAGGAATAATGGTGGTGCGCTTGACTGTCACTCGGCAGGCCCTCCACTTGGCAGCCCGTCATGGTGGTTCTCCTGCACATTGATATCTTCAGGGCATGTACAGGACAGACTGGTCGTTGCCGTTGGAACCAGTTCTGCTTCTTCCTCGCCCGAGTGGTGGTCCTCGCTGAGGGCACATTTTCCGACACTCATTCTTCCAGTGCCCTTTCTCCACAGGTCCAGCACTTGGGTCCTTCCCGGCTTCTTCAGCGCCACCTTCATATTCCTTCTTCCTCTTATAGTACCTGTTCTCCTTTTTGTGCCCAACCTTTCCGCAGTACCAGCACGTTCCTTGGAACCTGTCTGTGTCAGCTGACAGCGCCCTTTCGTGCCCTAAAGCCAGAAGCGAAGTCGAGTCGTCCCTGAAGCTTTGGACCAACTAGACCTAACAAAGGACTCAAACCCATGGCACGTGCCAGAGCTTCCTGCATTGATGTTGGCTTAGCTTGCTTCACTTGTAATTCTTCAGCTGAGGGGCTGTTCAGGGCATCGATGAATTGATCACGCAGCAAACCGTCAGCAGGTCAGGGTGGCACCTGGGTATGCCTTGTGCGCCAAGTGCCTTCAAGGTCCTGAGCGAGTTCCTGAAGAGACTCGCCGCGCTCTTCCCTGTTGCGGGTTCTGAACTTAACCCCGAAGAGCCTGTTAATTCTGGGTGCTTATCCCATATCGTACGTTGCTCCAGCGCCTGCGCCAGCCCCCTGTATCTGCCTTTCTTTGTTGTTGCTGTGCTTCCTTTCTTGTTGTTTTTTGAGTTCTTGGAGGTTCTTCTTGTTAGTTGCTGTGCTCTTCTTTGTTGTTCTTGAGTTATTGGAGTGTTCCTTCTTGTTGTTGCTGTGCTCTTTCTTGTTGTTCTTTTGAGTTCTTGAAGGGTTCTTTCTTGTTGTTGCTGTGCTCTTTCTTGTTGTTGCTGTGCTCATTCTTGTTGTTCTTGAGTTCTTGGTGTGCCTTTTCTGTTTCTCCCCTGTAGTCTCAAGGCTTCCAAAAGTTCTAGTCAACACGTCGTCCCTCTGGGCAGCTTGGGAACGAGTCTCCATGGCGAAAAAACAAATGCCTACACTCCTGACGCCAATGTTATGCCGGACGTAAGTTACTTGGTTCGTGTCGCTGTCACAAGACTCCGTGGAGGGAGATATGTAAACACTTTGGCCACAGCTTCTGTAGTTTAATATTCTTCCAAAGTAGTACACTTCACTCTGACTCTTCACTCTCTACCACTAGCTTACTATGGACTGGGGCTGGACTCTCTCGCCCTCTTCTCCTATATATATCCAGAAATAGTACAGTCTAGGAATGTTACAGTATATTTTAGATCATACAAGAAACATGTAGCAAAAGTATAAAAGCGAGTTGGCAACAGTTCCTCCTGCCTGGCGCTCTGCTGCTGGTTTTCTGCACTGGGCGCGGACGAGGCTTTGCTCCCCTGCCCTCCCCTGCTCGCTCTTCCTTCCCGGAGCCTCTTCTAGGAGCCCCATGGACGCCGGAGGAAGCTTCCATACAACAATAATATAATATCCAATAGTGCCTAATGTCGCCTGCAGCAAATCAGACATCATCATAAGTAACTTTATGTATAGTTTATTCTTTTACAGACTATCTCATTACTAATAGCTGCTATTATAAGGTTTCTTGAATGATGAAGTTTCATTGTTGAGGATGGTTACCTATGAAAAAAATATACCGTAATAATTACTATAAATGCACAGTGATGGAACAAAATAAAGGGTGTGTGAAAAGCCCGGGTGCCTGTGGCTCCGGGTACTTATAAAGCAACCGCCATCACTATCCATAGGTCTTCACTTTGTTTTGAGGCTGTCGCTAACTTATGAAATTTTACCATCGGCCCCCCCTTAAAAATTGATTTTCTGGATCCGCCCCTGCTTGATGAGACTGTGAAATATCCATTGTGAGTCTGTAATAACAGTTAGAGCCCTGTGGAGAGATCACATCCAATACCTTGGCCATAAGGGCCACAGCTTCCCTCATATCAGCTTCGATGGCTGGACCTGATGCAAACGATTTGTTTCAATCCTTTTAGCCACAGCTTCTCTCACAATGATTTGACCTTCCATTGGTGGCAGTAAAAGGAGGTTAGTTATGACAGCAAGACACAATGGCAGTGGAGTGTGTGTTTTGCTGTCATAACATGTACTGATGAGTTTCCCTCCTAAGACGACTGGACTGTTAGCACACACCTCTGTCTGTCTTCTCAGCTGCCTTGCAGTTAAATTATACACTTTGTATCCCCTCTTGTAGATAAGTTGCTTCAGCCGAAGGCTAGGCAGGGCAAGGCATTGGTTACATTAAAAGCAGGTGACGAATCCGCTTCCAAAGTAGGTAAAATTATGTTTTATTACCTTCAGTTCAAAGTGGCGCGGTGAAAATCGAAGGGCCAAAAATAAGCCCAGCAGCCTTATACACAGGGGTCGCCTATGTCGGGACCCTGCTCTGATTCTCCTGGAATGACTCTAGAGTAGGCTATACGTGTGCACTGCCAGAAGTAAGTGAGGTTGTGAAGTAAAAGTGTAGAGAAGTGGGCCAAGGAGGACTCTAAGAATTCAAGCGATGGAAGAGCGGAACAGGTCAAAAGAAGAGAAAGAAGATGGAACAGTACGTGACATATAGGGCCATATTTGAAAAAACATTTCTGCGTGCCTGGAGAACACGTAATTTACTAGTCTTTCGTGGAGTTTAGGCATTTCCAGGGTACTTTTTATGACCCTGGTGGTAGTCTGAGCCTTCTTCTGTACCGAACCTAAAAGAACACTCATTAGAACTCTGATTAACCTCCTTCTGACCTTTTTGGAAATAGGGTGGGTGGAGGGGGTGGGGAGCATTTGACAATACCAACCATAGGCTCTTAGTTCCAACAACCACATACCCTTCAAAGAAAACTGCATTGACTGGGTGAATTGCTATTGACAAAGAAGAAGTGAAACGAGTCTCTGTATGAGTTCTGGAAGAAAAGGGAAAATTAAAGAAGCAGACATGCACAACCATCCAATAATAAATAGGAGGAAGATAATTAGGGGAGGCCGTTGCAAAAGCGCTATCTCCCCGACCTTCAACTGAACAGAACTTCAGAGCCCGCGAAACAGTGTGCCAAGCAATTGTCCCCAACACAAAACACACCCAGCGGCAACGGCGGTGGACAGCACGTGAAGGCTTTCAGCGGTAGTGTTGACCGAGCCGCCCCATCCTGGCACGATGAGGTACTCCTGCAAATCGTTGTCTTAGGTTGCATGAGCACCACACAGTATTATTAGGTATAAGGGCTAAGATTGGTTGGTAATTGTTTGTTCAGCTACCAGATGTAAACTTGGCTTTTGTTTACCTTTGGTGATTGCTTTACCTTAGTGATAGAAAAGACAGGGAGCTAACTACTCACAAGGGTGCCTTCCTTCTGTGCATCTCTCTCAAAGTTGCTGTCAAATTGACACAAACAACATCCTTACTGACTCAACACGGCTTTCGACCCAAACGCTCGTGTGAATCGCAACTCATTACTACATATCACGACATGACGAGGTTACTTGACCGATGTGACATTAAATGTTGACACTATTGTTTTATATTTTGCCAAAGTTTTCACAAAGCCCCACAAAGATCAAGACGAATTGAAATACCACGTATTTCAGGACCTATTCTACACTGGATCACTGCATTTCTTACTAACCGACTCATTGTGTTCTTCTTTGACGGATCTTCATCTGACACTGTCCCTGTTTCCTTCAGGTGTCCCACATGCACTGTTCTAGGCCCCTTCTTTTCCCTCCTCTGTACATTAATGAACTTCTACTCGATGCCTAACTCTTCTACTTGACTATTTGCCGGACGCTACTTTGTCGTTTAGAGCAGCAAAGACTACTGATGACTGTAGGTAGACTGCTGCTAAAAGACTTGATGCCTCCAGCGGTGGAGTGCACCTGGCAGATGCATTTCCCGCTTCCTGATAAGTGCAAACTGCTAAGACTACCAGAGCCTCAACCCCATCCATCACACCTACACTTCTCCATAATTCAGACCCAGAATCAGTCCACACACAGCATCTTGGTGTCCACCAATTAACCTAAACTTAACCCGGCTGTTAAAGCGGGATCATGTTTCACGGTCCTGAGAGAAAATAAGAAAAATCATCACCACACACAAAACCATTTCATAATATATATCATCAAAGCATTTGTGATCAGTTTATACCACTGCCTTTAGTTTTTAAATCACATGGCACAAATTTGGCCTGTCATCATACATGGTAGCTTTCACAAAGTTAAGATTCGCTTTTAGGTCCGTGCCAGTATCTCAGCAATCTACTTTATGAAACATCAGTATCTCTTTCATATCTTTCTCTACAAACCAACAGTCATGGAAACGCTTTGAAAATCCAATTCAAGGACTTCTTACTCTTGAAAAATAGGATAATATGAAAGCACGCCGCTTCCTTCTGGCTTATCGTGCAGCCTCCTCTGGCGACGGTGTAGCCGGTGTTAAGTGCAGAAATACCTCGCTGAAATAAATCACATATACATGTGGGGGGTGTCCGGGGCTGCTTCCGGTTAGAAGTAAATGGTGTAAGCAGCCCCCCGTTAGTAGGTCGTAGTTCGTTGAGTAGTTTAAATGTGCTCCCTGACCTCAAACACTCTGCGAAGCTATTTTACGTGCTGCGCAAGGTAAATTGTCGCCGGGCCGCCAGAGGAGGCGGTACGCTTTCATAAATGACATCCCTATTTCAAGAGTAAAAAAAGTCCTTGAATTGGATTTCAAAGCGTTTCCATGACTGAAGAAGGTTTGTGAAAGACATATATGAAGAGATACTGATGTTTCTGGATAAAGTAGATTACAGATACTAATGACCCATTAATGGACTCATCACAATTCTACCCGCCATCATACCGGTTAAACACTACATAGACCATATCAGTGCTACAGCCAACTGAACTCTGGGGTTCCTGAGGAGGAATTTATATAACTGCACACCCTGACATTGTAAACAGATAGTTTATGACACACTCTAGAGACCAACACTTGAATACTGCTCCACGGTGGATCCTTACACAATAAGTAGAAACATTGATAGGTTAGAACAACACCAGCGGCAAGGTTCATTACAAACAATTACACTGAAATCTCAACACGGTGCAAACAACAACAAACATGGAACCCTCTTTCACATGCAGATACACATACTACACTTATGTACAAGATCACAAACACTCACATTGACATTGACCCATTACTAACAAGTATTTTCCTCATAACGCAACAGTCAACGACGCAGGCACATCCATAAATACCAAACATATCACACTAACACTTTGATGGCCATACACCATACTTTCCACACACCATACGTGACTGGAACAGCCTCAAGAGATTTTAGACTGTGGTATAATAGACTCATTCAGAAACAAATACACACACTTATCACCACAACACACCAACACCAATACCAGCATCACTTGATCACTTCCCTCCTTGCACACTCCGGCCTCCCCCCGCCCCCCAACAGCCAAATACAACATAAGTACGTTATGCACCTGATAGGTGCCCTCTGTGCATTAAACCAGATCCGACCAGAAATGTGTTTTTAAAGGTGTTGACGCAAGGGTCAGTTGATTACACACTTTCGGCAGTTTATTACCCTTGGACTTAAGAAATTTCTTCTTTTGGGTTCTATCCCTGGGTTTTGAGTTTGTGACAATGACCTTTGTAGTGATAGTGTTGTTCCATGGAATCAAATCTGAAAGAATTGGGTGTAGTCAACATTTCCAGGCTATGTAAAATTTATAAGTCTGGATCATGTCTCCTTCTCGTCCTTCCTTTTTCTTAAAGGTACTAATGCTTCCAGCCTTTCCTCGTTGGTCCCTCTTTCTCTCTCTTTTCTTTTCCCGTCCCATGTCCTCTACTCATTAATGTCACTATTGCATATAACAAGTTTTCAGCCATAAACTCAACATAATCATCATGTACAGGTAACTCGATTTACGCGAGTTTGTTTCGTGTTTTTAAATAACGCGGTCCAAAATCCAAATAATTGTCACACACAGAAAGGGGAAATGGGAAGGGTGTGGGGAAGGAGGGCAGAAGGAGAGTCAGGCGCAAAAAAAGCCAGAGAAAGGAGAGGTGGAGGTCACAACAGATCTTTCCCCTCTCCCCAACGCACTCTTGCACCCGATAGGGGTGGGCAGGTAACTCCTCCATTTCGCTGGAGGTCGTCCTCTAGCACTGCTCAGTACTGGTACCAATACTAGCCAGGCGCTCATGCTGTCCCTCATTTCTTTCTCAGATAAGTGAGGCTGAGACTGAGTACCGGATTGGATATCTCGGTGATATGGATATTCTCTCTCTCTCTCTCTCTCTCTCTCCACTGAAGGTATAACACGCACCTTTTTCACATCAAAAATGCCTGAAAGTTTAGCCCTGCGCGTTATACGTTGAATGTACAAATTTTTAATGATTTTTTGCTTCTTTGGAGTGTTTTTAATGGTCTGTGTTTCGTCTTATCCAATAACAACTGCAAACTTACCTTTATTATTGTTAATGATCCTTCATAGTCCATAGCTGTCTTATAATATGTTACCATAGAATAAAGGGCGATCAAATAACTACTATACAAAAATTAAATCGGCCACACTTCTTCCCTTCACCCCTGTGACACATTATGATCTTGATCTTGATGTCACAGCTGGCTTACGATTGTATGACTAAGGAGCAGTACAAGCTACATAAAAGAATCATATTGGAAAAAATATCCATGTGTTCATTATTAATTATTAATATTAGTGAGAATAATGGGGTAAATATGATATCAGAAACTGTACATCATGAGTCTTGTACGAGGAGTTATTTCACGCCCATTTGCATTGTTTGCAAACCACACAACCACACCACACAACAAACAGCTGCATGCGCGTGTCACCAGAAAGCGTGAATTGTGTCTTGCCTAGTTGTCTGTCATAACCTATGAGTGATGGTGAGAATAATATGCTTATTATGATCTCAGAAGCTGTGCATCATCAGTATGTTCGAGGATGTGTTCTCACAACACCAGCCCTGCCATTTTCATTGCTTTACTCAAGGACACTTGTCAATTCAAGCAGTAAAGATTACAAAGTATATAAATTTTGAAACTGTACATTGTCAAACTTCATGCTCACACTTCTGCCATTCATGATTCGTCCCAAAGACCCTACCACCCTTCTTCCTTGCAATGCCCTTCTCTTATCTCTCCTCCATACCACCATGCTTACACATAACTGATAGCATTTTAAGAACTTTTTTTTCAAAATTGTTGTCTCACTTCTACTTCGCTCACAAACCATCACTTTACTTTTTTTGTTTATTTTTCAGAAACCTACCTCTTGTTTGATTGACATGACGCACCCTTGTCTTAAGCCACCTGTATTATATATGAAAACGTGCAGAATTAAATGGTGCACAAAGAAACTTACTATTTAATCACGAAACCGAGGTTCCACTGTATGCATATCCTGCATGACGAATCGGGACGGGAAAATTTGTGCACAACAGCGGCTTTGCTATTGAATATAACAAGTTTTCAGCCATAAACTCAAGATAATCATGTATTATATATGAAAACATGCAAAATTAAATGGTGCACATAAAGAAACAAGTTAATTGATAATTTTGAGATGTAAGCGTAAATATAGAGTCCTACAGACAGCCTTCTACCTCTTAAATTCCGCCATGTTGCGTCCTTGGATATGGTATGGGGCATGCAAGGGCACTGCATGCCTCTCCCCTCCCGTGGCCCGCTGCACGACTTTCTATATACGCCTCCTCATGTTGAAGGGGTTAACATGTTAACCACATATTGGGCCACCAGTATACCAAGCAGATGTTTCACTTGTTGTGTATTGGTAAATCTGTGTCCCGAATAGACCTTTCTATAAAATATTAAAAACATGAGAATATAAACAATTAGTGTGTAAATATGTATTTATTATGACTGCAGATGTGTTGCAATGGTACCAGGTAATAAGTTAAACATGATAAGGTAATAAGTACTATATACAGTAAACCCTCAGTTATCCAGGTGCATTGTATCCGACCTCTTATCCGGAGTTTTAAAAATATTTGATTTAAAAAAATAATAAAAATTGTCGCTGCATAAAGTCGCTCAAATTTCCGCGATGCCTCTAACCTCTGTCCGGGCGTGCCTCAACTTTCACATAATGATATTGACGCCCTGGTGCGAAGGTTTGCAGGAAAGCTGTGTGCCGAGTACAACTGGCACGTAACGTCCTTGCCGGCGCTGCATATATGAGAGCAACAGTTAGCAGGCTTTTTTTACATCATCTTTTGTTGCCCTTGAGTTGCTCTGCATTGCAGGCTTAAATGGCGGAGTGTCAAAGGACTGTTTAAATGAAACACACAGTGCGAACCCTACTGCCTAAATCCAGACTGGACTAGGTGAGCAGGGCTCCGTCCCGTGGCCAGTCACCCACGTTACACATCACACCCAGCCAGGAGTGAGGCGGAATAAGACACCACTACACCGCCATCACACTGTCACACCAAACCCAACCACCACACATCACACCATACACACACCCAGTCACTCCACACCCCAGGGCTCACACCCCAACCACATTATACCTCACTCCACATGGATGTTAACCCGTTCGTGGTCAACCACGTCACCTGATGTGTTAATGTTGTTACTCCCTCTGGTCAACCACGTCATATGACGGTTTTTTTTTTTTCCACCTGAATGAAATGCCTCTAGCGGTTTATAATTACGTTTATTGAAGCGTCAGGCATCTTTTCTCAAGTGATTACTTTATGCGCGGCAGATTTATTGGTTCAGAGCATGCTTGTACAGTATGGCACATAGATGTCGACTCGGCGCTCTCACTGATGAGCAAATTCAGCTTCATTTCAATGAAGAGGAGGGTGATACTGACAGTGAATCTACAATAGATGATAGTGATAAATATGAAGATTATGTTTTTCAAGAAAATGAAGAAAGCCAACCAGCAAGTGGATCTGAATATTATCCAGCAGACACAGCAGCATCTGACTACTCCTCAAACATATGCTCTGGACCATCACCTACTCAACTATCTTTTCCACCTCCATCCACCTCTAGGTGCTTATATCCACCATGTGGTCACATCACACCTTACACCACACCCACCCATACCACACCACACAAAGCAAGATGAAAGCAATGCGTCTCGTCCAAGAGTGACTCCCCCACCCGCCTGTGGTCTCACTCCAGTACTGTAGGTTACATGTTATGCCACATTTCCTTTTTATGTTTCCTGTTCAGAATTACTAGCCTATTTTGAGACATTGTGTTCTTATAGTCATACACTATCATAAGAATATAATGTTGTACAACAGGAAACAATTGTTATGCCACATTTCCTTTTTATGTTTCCCATTCATAATTACTATTTTGAGACTAATTGTGTTCTTATAGTGACACAGTATCATAAGAATGTAGTGTTGTGCAAAAGAAAAGCAATTGTTAGAGGAAGAGTTGAAAATAATATCTCATTGGTGTGTACTTAAACACAACCTGATTCTGAGCTCTGAGCAGCCTAGCACAGATTCAGTTCTGAGTGGACACGCACACAAGTAAATTACAGGAATCAGACTCGCCCGGAACAGCACGTGTTGTTGGGTACGTCTTATACAACATCGTGTAGCTCTATTAATTTATTTCATTAATTCGCAGATTAATAATATGCATTTCCATAAAAAAACAAATCCATATTACATGATTTTAAAAAAAAAATTCTCACAAGAGTCACACAAAAACTTGCCTCAAACAAATTTGTGGAAAAATTTCGTATATTGGCAACACTGTTCTAGTAGTGCAGCCAAGTACATTATACGAGAATTGATTATGTTAAAGAGTCGGAGTCAGAGATATTTTTACCAACTCCAACTCTGGCCAAAAGTAGCCGACCCCACCGAGTCCGACTCCGACTCCAACTCCACACCTCTGGTTCAATGCTGTGTCAGTTCAATGCCGGCAGGGCATTTAAGAAAAGGTAAGCAGGAAATTTCCATGTTATTTCCTTTATGTGGAGATATTTTTGGGTTCATTAGGCCAAAAATTTTTTTTCCATTTTTCGTGACCAGGGGGAGTACACACTTCTAGGATGGAGGCACCAGCTAGCTCTATACATGCCATTTACAGACTTCTCTTTAGAAACTGCCACATTTATTCAAATTTATCGCCATGCATCGGCTGACATTGGTAGAGTGTTTCTCTGATGTCTGTGTGATATGTTGGAACTGAAAATTACCCACCATACAGTAGTAAAGAAAAAATTGCATGTTAACATGTTACAAACTTCTTATTAAAAACACATTTATTCATTGTAATCACCATGCATCAGCTGATGAAACTGGATCAGAATCTATAAGCAGCTGAACGGCTGATATCTGTTACAAGGCCGGCATTGTCACTTTAACCTTTAGAGATGCCACTGCCTCCTCCATCCACTCCCTCATCAATCTTGAAAGCAAAGGAAGATCAACTTATCCTACAGATGGCGTAATAGATACAGTCAAACCTCGGTTTTGTATGCCCTAGATTTCCAATTCAGTTTTTCGAGTTTTGTCAAAATTTTTCCCAGTTTTTGTACATCCACTCGGTTTTCATTTTGTTGAAAATGGTCCATACCAAACTCATCCCTGCCCATGTGACTCGGCACTCATTTCCTGAATCGAGCGCCCACACAAAGCATCCCATGTTCGTGACTTACAGCCGTGCTCGTCTCCCAACATCATCTTCGAAGGAAAACTTAGCATTTCCAAGGTATCTCCATACCTCCCTTGAACCTTTTCCTTGGGACATACCGTATTTTGCGGCATATAATGTGCTCCGGCGTCTACCGTGCACCCTAAACGTTAAGACAACAATTTTGGAAAAAAATATTCAGTGCTTAAATATTGTCACATGGCAGTAGGCGGCGATAGTAGGGGCTCATTTACAAGGAGCAAGGAGAGAGGCAAGTCAAGCATGCATGCACATAACTTGGTAAGTTACTTGCCATTTGTAGACTTGCTGCTCTCCTATATACCTCCTTTCTTTCTTCTCCCTCTCCATCCCTATATTTTTCTCCTCATTTCTCTTTTCCTTTCACCTCCCTCCCAGTTTTTCTCTTAATCCCTTTTCCTCTTACTCACACCTTTTCTCTCTCCCTTTTTCCTCACCTTTACTTGACCCTCCCTTCCTCGGCAAACCTGTGTCGCCCTGGACGCGCCCGTCACACCATCCATCCGTTTCCTCCTTTCTCACCCACCCTTATTTATAGCCGTGTCTCTCACTCTAGCAGTCTCTTCCTCCCTTTCTCTTTTCCCATTAGATTATATGAAAACACACACACACCCACACAGATCACGCAAGTATCGTTATATATTTTCAAGAATATCATGCCCTGATGGAAGCCTTGACCTGACTCCCTTCTGCTCCTCCTTCCCCACACTCTTCTCCTTTCTCCTTGTTTTCATACTCTCTCTATCTCTCCCTGTTTCCTCCACTCCTTTTCCTTGTTCTCCCTTCTTACATCCTCTCTCTCCTCCTCCCTTTCCCCTTCCATGTATTTACCATGGTGTTATATAAAGGAATAGACAAAAGAAAGATAGAGTAATTAAGAAGAAAGAACTAAATTGAGGAGACAGAAGAAGATTGAAAGAAAGAAAGGAAGATAGGAAAAAAGTAAGAGAGAGAAAGTTGAAAGATATTAAGTAGAAGATTGAAAGGGAGAAGGAGAAAAGAAGAAAGAAGAAAGAAGGAGAAAAGAAAGAAAAAACAAAGAAACAAAGAAAGGTATTGAGAGAGTAATCACTTATAAGAGAAACAAGGAATACTTTCGTTTGATGATGACGTCATCGCCACGCACCATACCTATTATTTTAAGTAGTGAGACAAGAGAAAATGAGGTGATAGTAGGAAAAGTAGCTGGCGAGAGAGAGAGAGGTGGAGCATTATATGTCTGCCAGCCATTCAGGTCAGGTCATGACCAGGTCGCTGCTATTGGTTGAGCGGTCGGGAGAGAGGGGGGTGTCCGAAACGGCCTAACCTCCTTGCCAAACCTGGAGGTTACACTTTTATCGTATCCGACTGTACTAGTATATTCTTATTGGCATAAAATACGTGAATTTCAGTCCTCCTTGATCCGAATACGAGGAAAAAAATTACAGATACAAACACGTTTATAAGACTTTGGTGTTCAAGCGATAGGGAAATAACCCCAGATGGGGCCTTGATACATGAAGTACTTATGGAGGGGGATTCCCCATCCAAACAATAATCTCTCCTCCTCCCTCTCCCCTCCTCGCCGTCTTCCATACACCAACAAGATCATCATCATCATTTCATCGACGCCTGCTCCTAGGAGCTCCCACCAGGGGATGGCCACGGCAGTGGAGCTTCCAACTTTCTCTATCCAGACACTCCCTCCTTGCCTGCTCAAAGTTTTTCAAAGGTCGGGCGGGTAGGCTAATCGCAGCGTTGCCAAACCTAATCAATAAAACGCATAAAGTAATACCAGTAACTGTCTTCCCTCCCTCTATCTCACTCACATACACCCTTCTGGTCGTCTTACTCTCCTCCATTCGCTCCATGTGGCCAAACCACTTTAAGGTCTGTCGCTTCACTTCTTCCACCACTTATATATATCGCTAAATCTGAACAACGATAACAACTGTTTTGCAAAGATAAGCAAACGACGTGAGCTAAATCCAAAATGCTCGTACACTTTCATTACTCATTCCATCCATTCTACTCACACCATCCTCAAATAACTCATTTCCACTGCCTGCACTCTAGACCTCTGACTTTCATTCCAGGCCCATGTTTCACTTGCAAAAGTGAGGGTTGGTACTTTATTGTATTTCTCAAATCCCCCTTTAGACAACACATGACATTCATGATCGCATTCCAAGGTACTTAAACTCATTGACCTCCTCCATTTCTTCACCATTCAAAATTATTTTGCATTCTTTTTCACATTCAATTCCACTCTATATGGGCATACAAAATCTACAACCTATTTTACCGTGTTTTACATCACAACGTATTATAGATTACTTTCCTATTACAGACACCATCAAAAACACTGACCAAATTTTGTAGGTCACTTTCATTTTCTGCAATGAGCACCGTGTCATCAGCAAACAGTATCGAACTCAGTACCCACTTCCTTCCCTCATCGAACAGTCTTACTCCAGCTTCTCCAACTTTGCCCTTCATTTCTCTAATGACACCATACATATAAATATTTAATAACCATGGACATCACTTCCTTCAAATGCTCCCCTGAAACATTTCACTTTTATCTCAAAATGTTCACTTGTTTCTCCAGTAATTTTGACACATGCAGATGCATCCTCATAGAAAGACTTTATTGCACTAAGCAGTCTTCAATAAAGGTAAAAGGGATGTTAAATGTTCATTTATTCATTTCCTTAGTCATTAATATTTATGTCTCATTGTTTTCTGTATGTAAAACTATAGTTATTCTCTATTAAATGTATTTTTTGTTAATATTTTTGGGTGTCTGGAACGGATTAATTGGATTTACATTTTTTCTGATGGGAAATATCGCTTCAGTTTTCATACATTTGGTTTTCGTCAGACTTTCTTGAATGGAATGTTTTAAAATACTTAATGCAGCCCTATGCAACCTGTGGCCCCTATGCGGCCCTTGAGGGGTGGTGCAGTCTGGGTGTGGTGTGGCTAGGTGCAGTGTGAGGTGTGGTGTGGCTGGGTGTGATGCATGGTATAATGTGATGCATGATAAGGTGTGGCTGGGTGTGATGTGCGAGAAGGCGTCCTCGAGCTTCCTCGAGGTTGGGCGTTCTGTATTGTCTCCGCCAGTTCTTCTCCCCCGCACAGATGCTTTCCATATATAAGGGCCTTGTCCGCCTCATATAGGGGGCTCCAGTCACACAGCTCTCTTGGACAGAGTGGAGTCTAAGGCTCGTCTCATCAGCTCTCCTCCAAAAAGGAAAAATTCATATGTCTTCGTACTCTCTTTCTATCTTCTATTGATATTTTCATGCTGACTGCTCTTTGAACTTGCTATCACTCTCGTCACTATAAAACACTTGCCTGCGCCAAGACGGGTTGGGGCCCTCTAGCTCATCCCTATACTGTCCAAACCCCTTATGTAAGAGTTAACCAGCCTCTCCATTTTTCATCCCTTCACTGGTAAACTCTGGAACAGCCTTCCTTGTCTGTATTTCCTCCTGCCTATGACTTGACCTCTTTCAAGAAGAATGTATCAAGACACTTCTCCATCTGAAATTGACCTCTATTTTGGCCACTCTTTACTTATCACCTCCTTTTTAGAAAACGGGATTAGTGTCTGTGCTGTAAAAAACAAAACAAAAAAATCTAGGAAAATCTCTGCATTATAAGGCCTGTATTGGCGCTTTAAACATGAGAGGTGTCACTGCCTCACGCCAATTGTCGGAAAAATGAATATCGTTTGATACACCAACAAAATTGAACACACCCCATGATACATCACACCTATATTAGAGTCACACCATACCCAACTTCACAAAGCTCGCACGGTAATAACTACCAACTAATCGATGATGCCACAGGTTAGCACGCGATTAACAAAGCTTTAACACGCTCTGTGTCACACCCAGTCACACTACACTTCACACCTTACCCAGCCACACTACACCACATCACATCCAGCCATGCCTTCTATCACACCTTATCATACATCACATTACACCACACATCTTACCCAGCCACACCACACCTCACACTGCTCCCATCCACACCACACCACATATCACACACACACCACATCTCACCATACCCCAACATCACATCACACCTCAGACCCAGCTACATCACACCACACTCAGCAAAACCACACACCATATTACCTAGTCACAGCCACATCACATGTCACACTCATCCACACCAAACAACACACCACCCATCCACAGCATACAACATAACACCCATCACGCCATGCCATGCTGCACATTAGCTACACTCGGTCAGTTCACTCTACACTACAATTCATACTACGATCACAGATTCAGCCTGATCTTTTTGTTTAGCATGAATTGGACATCCAGACCTCATAATGAACATGCATAAGTGTGGGCGGTATGGCAACACCGGCCGGGGATTGCCTCAATGCTGTGTTTACATGTGGGTTGGCAGTCTCAGGCAAAGCTGGACAAATTGTGTTATTATTTCATACAGGGTTGTGGCTGGTTCACCTACTAGGTCAAAAGTTCTCATGCCCTATGGATTAAAGTTGTGTGTGTGTGTGTGTGTGTGATAGTTGTGCCTCTGTTACCAATAGTTGTGAGGGTTGGCTTGGAAGGGTTTTGTGAGGTGGATAAGGTGGGCAAAAGGGGCTAGCACTGGGATGGACTGAGCAGTAATGCACAGTGGCTGCCATGTGCAAGCTCTGGAGGAACCATCATACCAATCACCTCATTAACTCTTTAGGCAAGTTTTACATTGCTCGTGTTGATTGAATTAGAGTTCTTATTATTTCAGTTTAGAACAGTCATTGAAAGGAAGGTTTCAATGAGAAAAATGGTTGGTGAAAGTCTGCAGATATGGCAAGACAGTCTTAACTTTCCCTCGTTCCTTCTGTCCGTCCTTGGTTCCTGTCTGCCTCGATATATGTGCCACATTATTTTTAATTTGCTCTCTTCCTCCCACAATCTCCTCCTTATCTTCTTTTTCTTCCCCTTAAGCATGTTCTTATATAACAAGACATCGAACAGCAGAGTTACCTTGACGTTAATGTGCAGCAAGCACTAAATAATTAAGTTCTAGATTACGATTTAGTACAGTTTGCCTGAAAAGGAAGAAAATGGAAAAGAGAACGGTAGTTTTGAAACGCCAGCTGGAAGGGCTCCCATGATTGGCTGACGGTTTTGTGAACATGCTTGTGGTTAGCTGCCAGGCCAATGGACGTCATCAACCAATCAGCTGCCTCGCTGACTTAGTGCGCCTCTAACTACCATCTAAGGTTTGCTTCGTGAATCTGACGTTAATGTCGGTCGCTAAATCAATAGTGCATAGTTATGTTAGTTCATAATTAGTGAGTATGTTTGTGAATTCCACCCCAGGATCATATGCTAATAATTAAAGACATGGCAGATGCTCCCCTTAAGACCTTCCAGTGCGATCCTTCAAAACTAATTATCATTATGAAATTGACACTGACTCTTCAAAGTTCAGAACTAAATATCGTACAGTACATTTAAATGCCAGCCATCCCACTAGATTAGGTTTTCATTTGTTGTTTAAAGAAGGCAAAGATATGTCTATTAATTCAAGTATATTACATAGGAAATTCCATATTAGATACATATGTGAAAAATCAGGAGCATTTTGCTTTGAGAATCTTGTGCTAATTTGGTTGATAAAAGAGTGTTTATTTTTTGTATAATTTTGTATTATATATTACATTCACATATCCTGTGTTAACGCTTCTTATGCCACACAATGTTTTTCATATGTTCAAAATAAAGGACTAATTTTGCTGTTGTTTTTTACTATAGTGTCATTTAAACAACCCGACATGCGGCCCTCCATTACATACGATTCTTTAATAGTGGCCCTTCAAGTGAAAAGATGGCACACCCCTGACTTGCTGGCTTTATGAATTTGGACAAATCAGAATTGTTTATGACCGATGACATTTTGCGAATGAGGAATAATGGCACAAAACTTAAATGTATAGTACAAGTAAAGTCAGACTGCTCGAAATTTTTCTTCACCAACCTTGTTGTGTGAGAATGAAATAAGCTCTAACCTTCAGTGGTCCAGTGCAGCACGACTGATTTTTTTTTTCTACAGTAGAGGAAAGCAATGTCACTCATATAAGATTTTCATTTATAACTGCATGTCTTAGGCACCAGTGAGACATACTGACAACAACCTACAATAATTATGCAGTTAGCAGAAGCTTAATGATTAAAACAACTTGAATTTTTATGGTTAAATGTATACGGTAAGTTATTGGCTTGTTCAACAATACATGTAAGTCCTCAGAAAAGTACGAGTATCCTCTAAAAGCTAGCATCTCTAGGCTAGGCCATATAAATTTGTATGTAAATTATGATGCTCCTCTTCTTACAGCAGCAGTGATGGTGAACTTTTCAAGTTCGACTCTGTGGAACTGTTGTCCCTGTACACCACCACAGTCCTTCAGCAACTAGTCACAGTTGTCCAACCTATTGAGGTCAGTTATAGTTCAATATCAATGTCAGTTCTGCAGTCCAACACAATGTCATCCTAAGCACCTGAACCAAGCTATGCTGTCCATAATGGTTGTTTTTGTTTACTCAGCAACTCATCAGTTTACATTGTTTCATTCACATAATTTTGTTATATCATTGACAAAATATCTTAAACTAAAAATTTGTAAAGTGTACAACAATCACACAAATTTCCTATACCTAGTATTATTGTTGTTCTTGGCCTCGTCATAAGTGCAAGTGTTTGTAAGTCACATATGTCGTAACTCGAGATTTATCTGCAATAATATGAAATGGATAATAAAATGGCACAAAACTTAAATGTATAGTACAAGTAAAGTCAGACACAAAATTTTCTTCACCAACCTTGTAGTGTGATAAAAATAAATTGACTATGAGTGGTCCAGTGCAGCATGACTGATTTTTTTCTTTCTATTCTGATGCAACTTTGCCACTTTGCCACAGTAGACTATCCAGCAAGCTGGGATTCAGTGCTGCGGATAAGTGGAAATTCAGGACACCTGGGGTATATTCTGAAAGTTCTCCATGTAATTTCATTCAACCAAACAGTTTTTTTTCTTACATTTTTGTTTATGGTGCTTTTAGGCTTTATATGTCGGTCCCAGCCCGTTGGGGTGCAGGCAAGTGTTTATAGTGGCGCCATCTTGCATTGGCTCATGCCCCCAGCTCATCTTTGATCCTAGAATCTAGAGTCTGGGTTGACAGCTGGTCTTCAGGACCCCATGTGGGTAGCCTTAGGCAACTCGGCGGAGACTGAAAATTCCAGCTAATGGCACTGTGGGAGGAGAGGTGTCCTGATACCCTCCTCTTGAAAGAATTCAAGTCGTAGGCAGGAGGAACTCAGCCACCGCCTCCCCAAACACACTCAGATGCATCCCCTGCCTCCTTTGACCTCTGTTCAGGAGCAATGAGTAGTGGGCCTTTTTTTATTTTTTTATTTACGCCCTTCAACTGTCTCCTTAGCTGTAAAAAAAAAAAGTATGCACATATGTCCAGTCGCGATATGAAGTGATGTCGCTGCGTTTATTTTCATGCTGGTTAACTCGTCAATGTAAGATTTGGACAGTAACCATTATTTTCCTGTATCTTCATCATAACTTAACTAAATGTATTTTACAAGCTAGAAAAGAAATAGAAAAGAAATATTCAGTGATGTCTTACGAAGACTTGTCGAAATATTTTGACACAAAGTGTTTTCGTTCACCAAGGAAAGAGTCAAATGAAGTTCAAATATCGACATATTACTCAAACAGAAAGTAAAATTATCTTTTCATGATCATTGTTGACAACAATAAATCTAACATATGCACAATATATAGGATATGCATAATTGGTCGATATCCTAAACTAGGATGGCGTAATTTATTTAATTTAAAGTCGTGTGTGGCGAGGCCGCGGAGGGGGACAGCCCTTACTCACTCTTTGCCTTTCGTGGTCAACATAACGATAACAAAAGCTTTCCGTGGACTTCTAATGCATGATAGTGATCAAGGGAAGATGCCCACAGCCTATAACTACCGAGGGATAGTTGGAGATGGAAAAATAAGAATATATAGCTTCATAACAGTTGTGTTTTGTAACTCGCTCTTTGTCGTCGATCGCAAACATCATTGCCTTTCTTGGTCAATATAACGATGACAAAAGCTTCATGTAGACTTCTAATGCTTGGAGGTGATCAGTGGAACATGTGCACAGCTTATAAGTGCCGTAGAATAATCGAGGAGGGTGGGGAAATAAGAATATATGGCTTTGAAATGGAGGCGGTTTGTGTGAGCAGAGCCCCCACATGATATATTAGGCTATGGTCGAGTGTTCGTAGAGGCGTCCGGAATTTTGATAGTTCAGATATGGCAACCCTACCTATGAAGGCATTCTTCATTCATCATCGTTACTGAGCAATGTTACTATATATTCCAGTGCCCATGCTTATGATAAGAAGCCATCATAGTGAATAAAAGGTGTTTAATGTGAAACCTTATTATATGATCGTTTCTTAGTCAGAGACGATTCAAAACGCCCAACCTCGAGGCATTCCCTTCGTGTCATATGCGTGTGTATTAATAACTGCAGAAGACAGTTCATGGAATGACCCAGAAAAAAAAATATATATATATATATATATATATATATATATATATATATATATATATATATATATATATATATATATATATATATATATATATACAGTGTTGCCACGTTTTTAACCCCACGTTGATTGTCATTTCAAGGTTGTCTTCAGTACTGATTCTACATCGCGGGCTAGGAGACACGCGGCAAGGCTGCTACAAGGGACCCCTATGCTGAACCCCACAACTTTTAAAACAAATGAATGTATAATTGTAATTCAGGTACTACTGTGTTGGATCCTTGGAGTTCTGACGGTCTCGACTTACGACTTTTTTATCATTAAAAGGGAACATTATAACATAATAAATACTTCAACTTCCGACGTTTGCTTCATATATACGAACTTTTGCTGAACTAGTTTGAGAGCGGCGACATCACTTCATATCGCGACTGTACATACTGCAGCACTGAGCACTGAGGGGCTCTGGTAGAGCCAGACCACCACCTAAATGTCCACAAACAGTTGGAGCACGTGGGTTAACTAGGAAACCGATTGGGTACAGCACACTGCCTCCAATCAGCTGATTTGCTTATGCCCTGCCTCCATTCTCTCTCTCTCTCTCTCTCTACCATCATGACTTTCGCGCATTACACGCCACGACTTTCGCGTTGCTTTGACACGTCTGGGTCACGTCTACCTACCGTCAGCATCATGTGTGCTGCCTTAAAAGGCGGTGTCCAACGAGTGTCCGTGGATTTAAAAAAAATGGGGTCGTGGCGGCTGCAAACGGCGAGAAATGATCCCTCGGCTAGCTTGTGACAAAATATAAAGAAATAAGCAAAAATGACAGAGTTATGGCTGAATCCCCCCTCTTCTGCTCGGCTAACCCCGCAGCCGCCACCCGATCGGCCAGTGTCACGTGGAAATACTATAGTGGCGACCGCCGCCATTGGTGACCACCTTCCAGGCCCTCAAGAAGGTTTACTGGCACTAAACAAAGCTATATTCATACACAGGTGCATACGTCATCATGTTTTAGCATAGAAAATGGCTTAAAAGAATATTCATATGGCATCTTGAAGCAAACTAGCATCTGCAATGGCCTTAGAGGCAGCAGAGCTGGCATACATCAGTCACCCCGGAGAAGCCAGAGATAAGTGTTGCACGTCGGCTCGTGACCAGGATTTCCATGAAAAGGACACCATCAGACACACGAAGTCCTTCAAAACAAAGAAAAAACTGGAATTCAGTAAAGAATACCAACCGGGAAGGCATCTAGGTTTAAAGGCGATCTCTTTTAAGTCCACAGACTTTAACTCTCCTGTCCACCACGCAATGCGCCGTGGGAATACACAGTTTTTCTGCAATAATTTTGCTGCTATTTGACCAATTTTAATAAAAATACATCATTGGAAAGAGGAGCTGAAGCGCAAGGTTTTCATCCAGAGTGTTTGTTCAATTGGGGGACGGGTGACCACAGCGACAGCCCTTACTTTAGCAGGAAAATACCATCATATAACAAAAGCAAAATTGAGAACTTTGTCTGGATGAATCTTTTGGATTCTGCTTTAAGTTTCTTTGGTAATTTTTTCAGCAGCGTAGGTCATTAGATGACAGAGATATTGTTTTGAGAACATTGAGACTTTAACTTGGTCCATTTAACCCTTTTGTTACTAAGCGCTTGCAGCGGCGTTAGGTGTTGATGCTAAATATGTTATTAAATTACTGCTGCCTTGAAGGTGTAGTAAACGCTAACAATATTATCATATTTACGTATAAATGCTCATAATTTGCGTTTTTCAACTTGAAATATAACTTTGCAAGTAGAGGAAGCCCATTTCTTTATAAAATGATGAGATATACACACTTTGAGAGGCATATGATAAATGCTGGCTGAGAGCTCCACCCGCACTCAAATCTCCTGCGTGAAAGCGTTCCAACACTAAGACCTACCTCCTCATCCATTCAATCATCCATCCATCTCTACATTTGTCCCTCCGTGGGACCATGGACCTTTTCGGTGACAGCCCATGAGTTGGGCCAGCCCAGCACGACAAATCTACGGACGAGTAACTGTTGATCATCCCGCACGCACCGGCGTAAGTGTTAACATTGAAATAAGCTCTAACCTTCTGATATACAGAGGTTTAATCCCCCATTGGGCTGCCCGACTGCACCTGAGGGATAGTCGTGTCCGCAGCGTGCAAGGAAAGGGTTAAACCCACGCCAGACATTTAAAATTTTCTACGAGGAAACATTGCTCAGGATTATTTCTAGATGGTAGAAGAACATTTTAAGCAGTTTTGCAAAATGCTATATTTTGACCAAAACACCCCCAGGTGTGTGCTTAACCCTTTCACTCCATGGATGTATATTCATTCCTGGTCACCAGCTTTGGCCAACCGCCCCATCCAGTGTGTAGGTTATCTCATTTATCACATTTACTGACATACAAGGGTGCAGGTTATCTCATCACAACATACATCTCATCACATTTACCAACATACTTTTTCTACAGTAGAGGAAATAGTTCAAGGGCAAAAAAAAAAAGGAAACAATAAGGAAAAAAGCCTGCTAGTCACTGCTCCTACAAAAGAGTCAAGAGGAGTGGCGAAAGGTAGGTCAATTTTACTAACATACAAGGTGTAGGTTATCTCATACAGATGAAGGAAGATTGTTCCAGAGTTTACCAGCGTGAGGGATGAAAGAGTGAAATGACATACAAGGGGTGTAGGTTATCTCATTTATCACCTTTACTGACATACAAGGATGAGCTTGAGTAGCTGACATACAAGGGTGTAGGTTAACTCATTTATCACATTTACCGACATACAAGGGGTGTAGGTTATCTGGCATGCAGTTAGCAAGTTCAGAAGAGCAGCCAGCGTGAAAATATCGATAGAAGATGGAAAGAGAGGCAACATGGGGGCGGGATTTAAGAGGTAGAAGACTATCAGTAAGAGGAGGAGAGCTGATGAGACTTAGACTCCACTCTGTCCAACAAAGGACATACAAGGTGCAGGTTATCTCATGCATACTCCATATGAGGGCAGACAATGCCCTGTATATGGATAGCAACTGTGCAGGGAGAAGAACTACATTTACCAACATACAAGGGATGTAGGTTATCTCAAATTCCTTTAAAACAAGCTTGACCAACACTTCCTTCAACTTAATATTAACTAAAGTAGAAATGCAAAGTTTTGGAGCTATCTGATTGATGTAGAATCACTTAAGATTAAGGACAGACCACCTATAGTCTGGCTCAGCTAAATGTATGGTTGTGTCTGTGCCCTGAGAGGAACAAGCAGGAGTATATTGACATACAAAGGGTGTAGGTTATCTCATTTATCGTCTCTCTCTCTCTCTCTCTCGTGGCATTACTGCCACGAGGATTTGAATGTATTTTTTTCTTACTTATGTCATCTTTTTTAACGTACATTCCTTCACGATATAATCTAAATATAATTGTGAAACTACTTACACATCCCAAAACGAAAGGGAAACTCAATAATAAGTATAACATTTTTTAGCAACTGTAAAATATATGCCACGTTTCTTTATTTGCTTATAAATATCTTGTCCATAATAAGTTAACTGTTCTTTCATACATTATAATATTAAGATTAAATGTGTATGCATATTTGCTGATCATGTTTGCCATGGTTTTACTTATATTAGAACATTATTGACATACAAGGGTGTAGGTTATCTCATTTATCACATTTATTGACATACAAGGGTGTAGGTTATCTCGCACATTTAGCCAAGCCAGGCTTTAGTCTGGACCATGGGATCTGTGTGGTCTGAATTTCTCTCTCTCTCTCTCTCTCTCTCTCTCTCTCTCTCTCTCTCTCTCTCTCTCTCTCTCTCTCTCTCTCTCTCTCTCAAAAAAATATCTCCACCCCCACTGTAAGACATGCTATTGTACCTTACAGGATCGTCTTCTTCACCTCATCCAAGTTCTTGAGCATAACCTGAAAAATTTGAAGGTGGAGAGGAAGTGGTTTCTTGGCACACTGAGGGACCATGCACGCCTCTTCAACAAGGAGGTTTTTGCAGCTTGTGTTCTCATGGTTGACATCAAATTTGGACTTCCACTTCCCTCTGGTGGGGTTTAGTATTAAATCTCTACAGGTGCTTACAGGCATTTGTTAAGGCTTTCTCAATTGTTTTATATGTAAAGGAATTTTTATTATGCCTTTGGTGTAATTGATTGCATATTTGACCAGACTGTTTTCTTTGAGGTAGGACATTATCCATTAAACTGCAGCAGGGTTGTGGTGAGAGTACCCTGTGGTGTGGCAGTGTTGAAACTAAAGGACATACAAGGGTGTAGGTTATCTCATTTATCACATTTACTGACATACAAGTGGTTATGACGCGGTCCTCATAAATGATTAAATAATTCTTGTCATTTACTGACATACAAGGGTGTAGGTTATCTCATGTTGAGCGTGGCGGAAGAATACGTCGTCAAGCATTGCACTGAGGCTGGCGTTGTTTACATTCCTTCGTATGCCATTTTGTTTTGTCATTCTTTTGCTCTCTTTGGTTTATGTTCTTTTTTCACTGACTATTGGCCTTCATTATGTCTCCCAAGCATAAGGCAGGCTCTTCTGATGGCAGTGCTTCAAAGAAAAGAAATGAAATCACAATGGAAGTAAAATTAGACATTGTGAAGCGATTGGAAAAGGAGAAACGGTGAGAACATTGGTCATGTGCTCAACTTTTTTTGTTACTGTTTTTCATTTTATTATTTTATATATTTATGGCCAGTACCCTCTTGAGTTTCGCTATCCGAGTTTCGTGATCCTCGAGTTTAGTGCTTAGTCCTAAATTCTTAACAAGGGGTGTAGGTTATCTCATTTATCACATTTACCAACATTACAAGGGGTGTAGGTTATCTCATTTATCACATTTACCAACATTGGGGCTATGAGCAACGCGGTTGCCCGTATGCCAAACCAGGAGCGAGTTGTTGGTTGTCCTTATGAATGGAAAACGGTTGTGAGTACGGCGTGGGTATGTGGGTACTGAACGGCTGCATATAAACAAACAGACGACGGCAGTGACTGAGGAGTGAGGAAGGTGGCCCACCAAGAGACTCGTAAAATGGACTGGCAGAGCTGCATTGCTTACTACTTGATTAACAAGGTAAGAGAACACCCAGTGATGGGGAACCACAGTCCAAAAACCTTTTCTCAAGTCTATGAAAACTATAGATCTCCCAGTGTTGTTTTCCTTTTCTTCTTCTTCTTTTGACCTGTAATGCATGGCAGACGGTGAAAAGTAATAATGAAAAATTGCAAAAGGGCATAGAAAAGCAAAATCAGGGAAAGAAAAAGACAGAAAACACCTAAGTTCAGGGTGAAGTGTATAAGTGCAGACTGTTAAGTAACTAAGGCCGCTTTCACAGTCACTTTGTTTGTTTTGATCGTTACCAATGGTGGCGATCGCTGCTTAGTATTTCACGTGAAACTGGCCGTTATCACATTTACCAACATTACAAGGGTGTGAGGTTATCTCATTTATCACATTTACCAACGTACAAGGGGTGTAGGTTATCTCATTTATCACATTTACCAACGTACAAGGGGTGTAGGTTATCTCATTTATCACATTTACCAACATACAAGGGGTGCAGGTTACATCATTTATCATATATATGAGTGTATGGTAAGTGCGCTAGTTTCAAATTCAAAACATATCGTCAACATTTATAATGATCAAAGCAAACAAAATGACTGTGAAAGCGGCCCTAAGTGCATGTGAAGTATAAAAGTGTGGAGAAGGAGGACCTAGAAGCGATACAAAGCGCTACAGGTTAAAAGAAGAAAAAAGGTCCACTACACTGGCGGTGTTGCGAAATATCTCCCGATGAAATTAATCACTGGTGGGACATATCGCAATAGGCAGTCAACAAAGACACGGTACCATGTCGCAATTCATCCACCCTTTGTTTGTAAACAACTCCCGCGCAGGCGCAAATTGGATAGGATGTCTTAGGATACGATGGCTGATGACACCACACCGAGTAGGACACAGCATTAAAAGTATTAATTTGCCTGGTTTTGTTCTAGTCTGTCTGCTTGTGATCTTTGTGAGCTCTGAGGGAAATATGGAAACAGTAGACAAGTTGAACCTCTCTGCGAGCTATTTTGCGGCGGTGGCAGCAGCGGTTTCGTTCAATAGGCATTGAAAAGTCAATCATGATATTAGTGATTTCATGATTTTTAACAGAAGGAGTTAGCAGATTATTTCATAACACACACTACCAGAAAAATATAGGTTTGTCCAACTGTCCCAGTTCAGGTTCAATAAAGACATAGGCAAGAATTGGTTTACCAACAGTGATGGATCGACACCACCTGGTGTAAAATTGTGTTTTTGTCACTTTTCCTCTTAATACTCCTATCTCCTTTACCCTATCAACAATATATAATCATAAGTCCCCAGCTACTTGTACAATCAACATTCCCTGCACTTTTCACGTAAATTTGATTGATTTTCGATTTTTGCCATTAAAAAAAAAGAAAATTTAACTGGAACAGGCGTAGAAGTCATGTGGTGGCGCCAACACAAATTGCTGGTGGTGTGGGAGGGTATGGGGCCTTAGTTTGGTGCCGTGGTTTGGGCGGCATGTTGCGCTGTCTGAGACCTCCATTCTCACAACACAGGATTGCCAAGTGAGTGGGTTCTTCACTAAATTTGGTGGAAAATCATATTCCTCCTCCTCCTCTCTTGTTGCAGGGGCCGGAGCCCGGCGGGTGGGTGGGGGGTGTCAAGGGAAGGCAGAGCCTCCCCTGGTCAAGAAGAAGGTGAGGGGGTGCTTCTGCTTAGGTCTTGTTGGTTTCGAAAAGAACTGCTGCTGCCGCCATTAGAGGTGGTAACACTGCAACAGAAAATGCATAACTGACATTACTGGAGTGACACCACACTGTCATGGCGGTGGATGTTCTTGCCCAATATAGCATTTTGCATAGCTTCACCTATCACCTGACTGATTCTTTGACCAAATAGTTGTAACTATTGCAGTTGGCAATACTCCCTTGCCAGAATCTGAAGGAGAGATGTCCGCAGTTCCTCAATATGGCTAAATTAACGATCAATAATTATCCCTTAATTTTATAAATAAAAATGCTTATTAAAGTAACTATTTAGTAACGTGTATAAAAATAGTTGTTAGAAATCCAGTCACTTGTTGCCATGACAACGTTGACCACTTTCTTTTCTGTGATCAGTGATCGAAAGTTAGTTTGTGAAGTTCCGATTTCCACAGTCCGATTACCTTTTACAGAGATGATCCAATCTTTGCACTCCGATCGCCAATTGCTGTTCCGATCAGATCGGACGATTGGACTGATGATCGGAAGTGCCCAGCTCTGATATATATTCAACACTCCCTGAACGTGCATGCGTTTGCAGAGAGGCATGCATAACCGACTCCTATAGATCTGGACCTCCTCTTTCCAATGGTGGTTTTGGTTTTAGCTGTAATGAATAGTTTTATATATATATATATATATAACTCGATTCTGTGAGAGTTTGTTTTTACGTTTTTAAATAAGCAGGTCAAAATCCAAATAAATGTATAATTTACACGTTTTCTCACTTATACTGATATTTTATGGAGTAGCCACCAGATGTCTCACACTGGACTCACCACACAGCTGAGCTCAGTTCTTCCCGCATGCCACTTGAACAACAATAAGTGGTGTAGGTTATCTCATTTATCACATTTACTGACATACAAGGTGTAGGTTATCTAATTTATCACCATACAAGGGGTGTAGGTTATCTCATTTATCACATTTACCCAACATACTGTAGGTTATCTCATTCATCACATTTACTGACATACAAGGGTGTAGGTTACCTCATTTATCACATTTACTGACACACAAAGGGTGTAGATTATCTCATTTATCACATTTACTGACATACAAAGGGTGTAGATTATCTCATTTATCACATTTACTGACATACAAAGGGTGTAGATTATCTCATTTAACACATTTACTGACATACAAAGGGTGTAGATTATCTCATTTAACATTTACTGACATACAAAGGGTGTAGGTTATCTCATTTATCATTTACTGACATACAAGGGTTATCTCATTTATCACCTTTGATTGGATATCTCGGTGATATGGATATTCTCTCTCTCTCTATTTATCACCAAGGTATAACACGCACCTTTTCACTTAAAAAATGCCTGAAGGGGTGGGTTATCTCATTTATCACATTTACTGACATACAAGGGGTGTAGGTTATCTCATTTATCACATTTACTGACATACAAGGGGTAGGTTATCTCATTTATCACATTTAAAAGTTTAGCCCTGCGCGTTATCGCCATTTATCACATTTACTGACATACAAGGGTGTAGGTTATCTCATTTATCACATTTACTTGCTTCTTTGGAGTGTTTTAAAGGTCTGTGTTTCGTCTTATCCAATAACAACTGCAAACTTCCCTTTATTATTGTTAATGATTTATCGGAGGATCACCCATGCCTTTGTTGTTATCTCTTTTCGCTTTTCCTGTCGGGCGCCATTTGTATGATCTCGATCTTGATGTCAGCTGGCTTATGATTGTATGACTATGAGCAGTACAAGTTGCTACAAAAGAATCATATTGGAAAAAATATCCATGTTCATTATTAATTATTAATATTAGTGAGAATAATGGGGTAATATGATATCGAAACTGTACGCTGCGAGTCTGGTAATGAGGAGTTATTTCACGCCCAGCCGCCATTTGCATTGTTTACAAACTAATAACCATTAACTTCCACACAACAACAGCTGTATGCCGCGGTCACCAGAACCGCGTGAATTGTGTCTTTGCCTGTTATCTTCGTCATAATCCACGAGTGACTGTGAGAATATGTTAATTATGATCTCTAGCCGCTGCACCGTATGTACGGTAGGAGATATTTCGCAACACCAGCCTGGCCACCATTTGCAATACGTCGGTAAACCACACAACCACACTCCACAACAAACAGCTGCATGCTGCGTGGTCACCAGAACCGTAGAATTGTGTCTATTTCAGTTGTCTGTCATAACCTACGAAAGTGATGGTGGGAATAATATGTTGCATATGATATCGTTAAAAATACCAGGTTACGGGGATGGCTTTCACAACACCAGCCCGGCAAGCATTTTCATTGCTTTACTCAAGGACACATGTCAATTCAAGCAGTAAAGATTACACCAAAGTATATAAATTCAAACTGCCATTGTCAATGTTCTTAACCCGTATATATTTCTGAGCATTTTAAGAACTTTTTCTTTCAAAATTGCTGTCTTTAAAGTTTGGGGTGCGTGTTACACGCCAGTATCACGGCATTTATTTTTTTTGACAAACTCTACCTCTTGTTTGATTTACATTGTTTTGATTTACGCTGGCCTCTTTCAAGGAATTCCATATATATATATATATATATATATATATATATATATATATATATATATATATATATATATATATATATATATATATATATATATATATATATATATATATATATATATATATATATAGTACTACAAATGGAAGCAGCTGGTACTAAACAAAGAAACAACAAAAGCCTGCCAAGCACTTCTCCAACAAAAGAAAACAGAACAATAGGCCAAAAGAAAGGTTTATTTCAGGAGAAGAGGTGTCTGAAACTCTTTCTTGAAAGAGGTCAGGTCAAAGGCAGGAGGAAATACAGACAAAGGAAGGCTGTTCCAGAGTTTATCAGCAGAAGGAAATAAAAGAATGAAGATGCTCGTTAACTTATGCATAAGGGATATGGACAGTATAGGGGTGAAAGAGTAGAAAATTGAGTGCAGTGGGGAGGAGGAGATTGGGGCATATCGCTGATAAGTTATTGCTATACTTTATCGCTGATAACAAAATCGGTTATCGGCCATCCGCTACTTATTTAAATATATATAGGTATCTTCGTTACTTTTGTAACCAAACTAGTGATAATCGATACTTTTTTCCGCTTCTCAGAAAAAAAAAAACACCGTTGTCTCCTCCCTACTGCGCATGTGTGGCCCGGTGTTGTATGAACAACTCAGGTATGAAATATCTTCGTGAAGAGATGTCATACTTAGATCATCAATATTAAACACTAGGTTATTTTTATGTTAGATTAAAAAATCACTATATCAAAGAGAAAATCATTTAACTTTGCCCAAAATGATTTTTCACTGCCTCAAATTTGATATTCCATATTCATTTGTGAGCATGCCATATTGAGCACCTGCGTTGTGTTATTTGGTGTCCCATCATCAAAGCCATTACAACACTGGTTCATGAACTGCCTGTTCAGACCAGTAGCGAGCCCTGTAAGTTCACAAAGTTACAGTTGTTGAAGGCTGAATCAGACAAACGCCATCCTCGTTTCTAGAACGCAACCTGTACATATAAATACAACTCATACAGAATGTCGTTTCTAGAAACAGCGAGGATGGTACTGTATGTCTGATTCAGCCTTCCACCAACTTCTTAATTATGGTTAAAACCTTGTGAGACTGGTACAGGCTCACGCTATGGTCTGAGTACGCGCAGTTCACGAGATCCAGTGTTTGTAAACAAAAGAGCCAGTTTTTGACGGTGGGGATGCCAACAACACAACACCGTTCAGCGCTTCTAGTATTACTGTCCATAGGTACGTGTCAACGTGTGGTTTTCAGGTTTTGTAAGTTTTCTAAAATACAGATGATGAAAATTTGAATTCATCTATGTTTTTCATTTGAAATATCAATATAGTATCGCCTATCGGACTTATTGCTAGCTAGTATCGGAATTGTGGATTTATATCGGGTATCGGTTATCACCTATATTCGTGTCTCCAGTTAACGAAAATTGATTATCACCGATAAGGTTTTTCATTATCAGTTATCGGTTATCGGGAATAAGGTTTTCTGTTATCGTGCCCAGCTATGGGGAGGAGGCATGCAATTAACAAGTTCAGAAGAGCAGTCAGCATGAATAATTGGTAGAAGATATAAAGAATGCAACACTACTGTTGGAGTAGGTAGGAAGACACCTACAGGCGCAAGCCACTCCTGGTGAGGCATATATGGGAAGTGAGGAGGTGCCAGCCCTCCATAGACCCTTCCCAGTACTTCATTAACCATTTCCCTATTGTCTAATCTACACCAGAGAGTAGTTCAGCATGCTCTCTAAAGACAGATCCTCTCTCTATCCACACCACACTACATTCACACAACACTCACACCTTTTCCCGAATTTCAAAATTCAAAATGGCGTTCAACAACAGTGCCTCAGAGTCACTGCCTGGGGGTGACCAAATTCCCCAGGAGGACTTCCTTCTGGCTGCCGACCTGAGAGGTCTCTTGATAACTCCTCGAACCTTTTTCTTATCAATTTCAGCAACATTCGCGGTCTTCGTTCAAATTTTCCTTTTGTGGAACACCATCTCTCCTCTAAACCTCAACTATTCTTCCTCACCGATACACAGGTCTCGGGGGCTAGAGAGAGCACTCTCTACTCTGTTTCCTCTATTATCTCTATCCTAAATTTCATTCCAAAGCTGGATGTTGTGTGTACGTACGCAACGACATCACTTGCTCTCGTGCCCACGACCTTGACTCTTCTGAATTTTCCACCATCTGGCTGCGACTTCATTGTCACTCTATTACTAACACATCTGTTATTTATCTTCACCTAATTCTACTAACTATGTAAAATTCTTTTGACTACCTGAACTCTAAAGTGGAGCACATCTTGACCCACTCTCCTTTGCTGAAATCTCCATCCTAGGAGATTTCAATGTTCACCACCAGCTTGGCTTTCATCCTCTTTCAATGACCAACCAGGTGAACAAGCCTACAAGCTACAACTTTGCTCTCCTCAGTGACCTAGAGCAGTTGGTTTAGCACCCTACACGTATTCCCGACTGTCTTGGAGACCGGCCCAACATACTAGACCTCTTCCTTACCTCTAACCCTTCTGCTTACTCTGTCAAACTGTTCTCTCCGTTGGGCTCCTCCGATCACAACCTTATTTCTGTATCCTGTCCTATCGCTCCTGTACATCCTCTGGACCCACCAAAGAGGCGATGCTTCTGGCATTTTTCTTCAGCTCAGTGGGACGACCTGAGGATGTACTTTTCCAATTTCCGGTGGAATGATTACTGCTTCCAGGATAGAGACCCCTCTGTGTGTGCCCAGTGCTTCACAGAGGTGATTGTCTCTGGAATGGAGGCATACATTCCACGTACTTTATCTACTCATGCTAAAATGCCTTGGTTTAATCACGCTTGTTCTCGTGCTACCAATGATAGAGAGGCAACTCACAAAACGTACCAGAGCCTTCGAACTACCGCTAACCATGATCTTTACATTTCCGCCTGAAATCGTGCCAAATCTATTCTTCGACTTACCTAAAATTCCTTTATCTGTAGCAAATGTCAACACTTATCTTTCTCTAATTCTTCCAGAGACTTCTGGCACTTAGCCAAAAATATCTCCTCCAATTTCAGTTCTTCCTCTTTCCTGCCTCTTTTTAACCCAGACGGCAGCACTGCCATCTCATCTATCTCTAAGGCTGAATTCTTCACTCAAACTTTTTGTAACAACTCCTAATGATGTTTTCTATGCCCTCTGGCCTCAACTCTCAGAAGGCTTATGGACCTGATGGAGTGCCTCCCATTGTCCTTAAAACAAAGCCCGTGCTTCTTCTCTGTCACCCTGCCTGGTCAAACTCTTTTTTCGCTCTGCCTATCAACATCTACCTTCTTCCTTCCTGCTGGAAGTATGCCTTCGCATAGCCCAGCCTAAGAAGGTGACCGTTCCAATCCCTCAAACTACCGCCCTATAGCTTTACTTTCCTGTTCATCTAAAGCTTTTGAATCAATCCTAACTGGAAGATTCAAAAGCACCTTTCCACTTCTAACCTTCTATCTGATCGCCAGTATGGGTTCCATAAGGGTCATTCTACTGGCTATCTTGCTTCAGTTCCTCTAGACATATCGAAAGCCTTAGATAGACTCTGGCACAACTCTTTGCTTTCTCAACTACCCTTCTACGGGTTATATCCCTCTCTCTGTACCTTATTTCCAGTTTCCTTTCCGGCCGATCTGTCTCAGCTGTGGTAGACGGTCATTGTTCTTCCCTTAAATCTATTAACAGTGGTGTCCCACTGGACCCTGTCCTATCACCCACTCTCTTCCTGTTATTCACCAATGATCTTTCCATAACAAACTGTCCTATCCACTCACACGTCGATAGCTCTACTTTGCATTATTCAACTTCTTTCAACAGGAATTACATGACTCTAGACGGGAGGCTGCAGATTGCTTAACCTCTGACCTTGCTATTATTTCCGACTGGAGAAGAAGGGACCTGGTGTCCTTCAATGCCTCAAAAACTCAATTTCTCTACCTATCAACTCGACACAATCTTCCAAACTCCTATCCCCTATTCTTCAACAACACGCAGCTGTCACCTTCTTCAACACTAAACATCCTCGGTCTATTCTTAACTCAAAATCTTAACTGGAAATTTCACATCTCGTCTCTCACTAAATCAGTTTCCTCGAGGTTGGGTGTTCTGTATCGTCTCCGCCAGTTCTTCTCCCCGGCACCGTTGCTATCCATTTACAGGAGCATTGTCCGCCCTCATATGGATTATGCATCTCACGTGTGGGGGGGGGGGGCTCCACTCACACAGCTCTGGTGGACAGAGTGGAGGCTAAGGCTCTTCGTCTCATCAGCTCTCCTCCTCCTACTGATAGTCTTCTGCTTCTTAATTTCCGCCGCCATGTTGCCTCTCTTTCTATCTTCTATCGATATTTTCATGCTGACTGCTCTTCTGAACTTGCTAACTGCATGCCTCCCCCCCTCCCGCGGCCCCGCTGGACGCGACTTTCTACTCATGTTCATCCCTATACTGTCCAAACCCCTTTATGCAACAATTAACCAGCATCTTCACTCTTTCATCGCTCACGCTGGTAAACTCTGGAAAAATCTTCCTTCTTCTGTATTTCTTTCTGCCTACGACTTGAACGCTTTCAAGAGAAGGGTATCTGGACACCTCTCCTCCCGATTCTTTTTGTGAGCAGCGAGTAGCGGGCTTTTTTTATTTTTTTTATTATTGCTTACTTTTTATTGTGCCCTTGAGCTGTCTCCTTTGTTGTAAAAGAAAAAAAAAAAAATTCTGCAGAATTTAAGAGGTAGGAGACTGTAAGTAAGAGGAGGGGAGTTGATGAGACAAAGAGACTTTGATTCCACTCTGTCCAAGAGCTCTCTTGGTTTAACCCTTTCATTGCTAAACGCTCGCAGTGAGCGTTAGGTGTATTTGCTGGTGGTGCTAAACGCTCGCTGCGAGCTCCCCCCGCACTCAAATCTCCCGCGTATGAAAGTGTTCCAACACTAATTCTTACAACACAGGATTGCCAATTGAGTGTGTTCTTCACTAAATTTGGTGGAAAATCATATCAGCCCAGCGCGGCAAATCTACGGATGAGTAACTGGTGGATGTTCTTGCCCAATATAGCGGCATTTTTGCATAGCTTCACCTATCACCTGACTGATTCTTTGACAAAATAGTTGTAACTATTGCAGTTGGCAATACCCCTCAGAATCTGAAGGAGAGATGTCCGCAGTTCCCTCAATATGGCTGATCATCCCACACGCACCGACGTAAGTGATAGCATTCAACACTCCCTGAACGTGCATGTACGTTTGCAGTAGAGGCATACATAACCGACTCCTATAGATCTGGACCTCCTCTTTCCAATGGTGTTTTTTTTTATTTTTAGCTGTGATGAATAGTTTTTGAGATACAGAGATTAAAAGAGACCCCTATTGGCTGCCTGACTGCGCCTGAAGGGATAGTCATGTCCTGTCCTGTGCGCAAGGAAAGGGTTAAATGTGTTTCTATTGAAACACATTTAAACACCCTGATATTCTTCTCATCTTTCCTGATGTAGTGAACCGTTGACTCAGTCATACTGTAGTGGCGGGCTACGGCAACGTAACTCCGTCCTTCCTCTATCATACCGAGAAGTTTCACCTTCTGAATCGTCAGGAACTTTCTCTTCTTCTTTGGCTCACGAGAAGCCTTAGGTGATGGGCGTTTGGGTGTCATCCTTGTTATGTGGAACACCGTACACTTTAGGGAGACACGTGGAACTGAGACAGAACAAGGCGAACAGCTTCTCTCCTGCGAGATGCGAAACAGCGAGATGCTTCTAGAACACAGCCAATCAGTGGCCGAGAAAATAATACTGACGCTCTGATTGGCTGAATCGGTACGTACATCCATTCTGTCGTGATGCGAGATTTTAACTCATAAAAATTGCTGTGAAATGGCAAAAATATACGCGATATCAAAATTAATAGGTCTTATAGAAAAAAGCGCGAAATACCGGGACTGCAAAAACTGAACCGCGATATCACAGGGGTTTACTGCTTGATAGCCCATGCATTCACTATTTATTGACCAATTGCAGTGGTTCTAGTCTTATTTCAATCCTCATTGCTTGCTCTTTAAAATGAAAGTAACAAATTTTATCGTGGTTCTATCTGGTTCATGCATATTTATGCCTCACCTTTAGGAAGCGTTTTCTCAAAAGGGATTTTTTTTAAAGAATAACTGTATTTTGAATGCTATCTACTTTGTTACTAATGATCAGTTTTTGCTGAAAATTTAATTTTGAGCACATAATATCTTCACCCTTTATATATGGTAACGCTGACGTCGGCGTCCTGAAGCGCCCAGTGCAATATACGGCGACACCTATGTTGGCATCTTTATTACATTTAGTTTTATTTGGTGCTGAGTGATCCCGTATTCTGTTCTGACTCTACCTTGAGACTCCGTATATGATACGGTGTCTTATTTGACTCTCAATGTTATTATAGTGTAATGACTTAATTTTGTATTACGTGAATTTGTACTTGACATTAAAGGTAAATTATAACAAAATAACAAAAATAATGAGAAAGAAATGATATATGTGTATGTATGGAGTTGTGGAGTTCCTCTTCCTTTGAGTTGCCAAGTGGCTGGGTTGTGAATGCTTATCTCACCACCCCCTCGCCTCAAGGACACGGCCTCCCCTCCCTGCCTCTCCCTTATTTACATCCATCTCACTGTCTCTGTTCTCTTTCATTCTTCCTACCTTCCTTCTTTCCTTATACTTCCTCCAGTGTGTGTGTGAGAGAGAGAGAGAGAGAGAGAGAGAGAGAGAGAGAGATGCACACTCTCTCTCTCTCTCTCGCTCCCTTCGTATCCCTTCATGTGTGTGTGTGTGTGTATGTGTGAGAGAGAGAGAGAGAGAGAGAGAGAGAGAGAGAGAGAGAGGGGGGTGGGGGGGGGAGGCACCTCTTCAACAAGTTTCAACTTGCTGTTCCTCGACCCTTGCCTTCCTTTCTAACCATCTAATCTGTGTGTGTGTGAGTGAGAGAGAGAGAGAGAGAGAGGGGGTGTGGGGGGGGGGCACCTCTTCAAAAAGTTTCAACTTGCTGTTCCACGACCCTTGCCTTCCTTTCTAACCATCTAATCTGTGTGTGTGTGTGTGTGAGAGAGAGAGAGAGAGAGAGAGAGAGAGAGAGAGAGAGAGAGAGAGAGAGAGATGCTCTCCTCCTCTCTCTCTTCGTATCCCTTTGTGTGTGTGTGTGTGTGTGTGTGTGTGTGTGAGAGAGAGAGAGAGAGAGAGAGAGAGAGAGAGAGAGGGGGGAGGCACCTCTTCAACAAGTTTCAACTTGCTGTTCCTCGACCCTTGCCTTCCTTTCTAACCATCTAATCTGTGTGTGTGTGTGTGTGTGTGTGTGAGAGAGAGAGAGAGAGAGAGAGAGAGGGGGGGTGGGGGGGGGCACCTCTTCAATAAGTTTCAACTTGCTGTTCCTCGACCCTTGCCTTCCTTTCTAACCATCTAATCTGTGTGTGTGTGTGAGAGAGAGAGAGAGAGAGAGAGAGAGAGAGAGAGAGAGAGAGAGAGAGAGAGAGAGAAAATGCTAATCTCTTGCAAGTTTCTCTGTATATTTATGCTTACATCTCAAAATTATCAAATAATTTATGTTTCTCTATGTGCACCATTTAATTTTGCATGTTTTTATATATAACACATGATGATTATGTTGAGATTATGGCTGAAAACTTGTTATAATCAGAAGTGACGTTTGAAATTTGGCGCGCACGGCCAGCCCGGATACGGGGTGGGGCGCCGTTTTCGCCTGGCCGTAGTGAAGGGGTTAAACTAAATAATGGCTGTTGGAATTTGTCCTATCTTTGTTGTAAGCATGCAAAATATTTCCTGAAATTCAATTTTCCATTTCAGAAAGTTAAAAAAATATGTCTGAGAAAATAAGTGCTTGTCAAAAATCAGCTAATTAGTGTAGAATTAATCCCTACAGCCAAATTGTAGGGACAAGACCAAAGAACTTGCCCAAGAAAAATGAAATCAAATTACACGATAGGTACTGAGTACATTGGTTTAAAAAAAAGGCAATTTTAAAAAAACTTTTTATAAAGTCATCATTTTTCAATGTAGAAAGTTGAATATTGGTCAGAAGTACTATATTCATTATTATGCCATTAAGTGAACACAATTTCAAGATGACTGGTTGATTTTGATTGCACCACCAAGAGTAACTCTTGGCTTACGCCCTTAACCCAGTAGCAGCGGGGATCATGTGTCCCCGTCCGCTGCAATTGGCATGGATTTTGCCTTCACTGATAGCCTGTTAACACATACTCCCCGGTCTTTCTCTGCCTCTGTAGTGGATAGTGGAGTGTTTCCCATTTGGTATTGGTATGCTGGATTTCCCCTCCTAATTTGCATGGCTTTACAGTTTTCTTCATTGAATTGTAGCAGCCACTTTTTGTTCCATTCCTGTAGCTTGGTGATGTCTTCTTGTAGGAAATCCGCAGTCAAGGGGTTAATGGTCCCTCCAAGCGAGAAAAATGAGAAAAAATCACCCCTCACACAAACCATTTCATAATAGGGTGAGGTGGACATAACTCGTACACGGTCACGAGACGTACAAAGGCCGTCTTGTCGAAGCAAAGCTTCGTGGAAAGTCTTGCTTCCTACAGAAGAAAGAAAATGGGACACCAATAGCTGACGCAGCCATCTTGTGCCGCAAGCCTTAGGCCTGAAAATGCTAGGCGAGTTTTTAATTATCGAATTGTCTGATGCAATTTTCTTGCCTCACAGTATAGTGTATGGTGATTGTGAATATGTCTTGACTTTGCTGGTGAAGGTTTTCATCGCGAATATGATCATATTGAAAAGATATTTGCATGGAAAGATATTGTTGTTGAGTTTTGTGTTCACGAGAATCCCGTAAACAAACATGTGGGCAGTTCATGAGTCGTACAGCTGGTGGACGCAAAATGTTATTGTAAAGCCTGGTTACATTTGACGAGCATAGAAAACCACCTAAGCCGTGACCCCCTGGTCACGAGCCGTACAGCAATTGAAAAATTAATAAAACCTTCCTATGGAGAAAACATATTCTCTGGGGAAGCTCAACAGATACTCAAAGAGGAATCCCATTTCCTGAGGAGTATTATGCACTCTTTGTATCGCCTGTTAGGCAAATACAGATTTTAATGAATATTTTCCAACTAGTAGTACGGGTTGTGTCCACCTCACCCTATATATTAAAGCATTTGTGATCAGATTATGTATCATCTATTTTGGGGGGGTTATATCATGGCACAAATTTGGCCCGTCGCTGCTACACAGTAAAGCCACAAATTTGGCCCGTCGCTGCCACCTGGTTAAGACTACCCACATGCTGTCCTGAAGACCACCCATTAACCTGGCCTCTAGTGGAAACTGTCCAAGTAAATCAAGAACGAGCTCTGGAGGGCAGCATGAGCCAAGAAAAGATGGCACCACTATAAAACACTTGCCTGTGCTATGACGGGCTGGGGCTGACTACCATCCAGACCCCTCAAGAAAGCCTACCGGCTGGCACGTAAAAAAAAAAAAAAACAAAAAAAAAACGATTGACTCCTTTAAAAACAAGCTCAACCAACACTTCCTTCAACTTGATATTACCTAGAGTAAAAGTGCAAGGTTTTGAAGCTATCTGATTAATGTAGAATCACGTAAGATTAAGGACAGATCATCTAGTCTGGACCATGGGGTCTGTGTGGTCTGATTTCCTATGTAAATCTATGTAAATCTGCAAAACTATAGTCAAACACTTCATATTTCCCCACACTGGGCGGGAAATGAGGTGTTTTCACTACAAAACGGCCTATGGCCTGAGAGAGAATGAGGTAGATAAAGAGAGGTCAAAAATAATGAGAAAGAAACAACATACACATGTGTGTGGAACTCCTCCTCCCTTGAGTTGCCAATCAGCCAGGCAGCACACTATCTCACCACCACCTCTGTGGGACCCAAGGTTGCATGGGAACTGAAACCCCCCCTCCTTGTCCCCACCCCCCACACCCATCCCTCCATCAAGGCAAAGACCCTTTTTCTGTAACCCTCCTCTGTATGAATAAAGATGGAGAGAGGAGACAGCAGAGAGGAGGCAGGAAGGAAGAAAGAGAACAGAGACAGTGAGATGGGTGTGATGGGGAGGCAGCGAAGGGAGGCTGCAGCTCCCATGTGAGCCCGCGTCCTAGAGCCGAGGTGGTGCACTAGCCAGCCACTTGGCAACTCGAGGGAAGAGGAACTCCACACGCATACACGTATATAATTTCTTTTTCATTATTTTTGTTAGTTTCTGATAGAATTGATTGTTACTGTCAAGTACAAATGCGCGCAAAGCACACTTATGTTCTTACACAATAATGACATTGAAAGTCAAATAATATATCATATACGACCTATATCCTAAAAACTATCATACAATATCCAGGAAGAAATAATTCATATGCTGGCTAAAGCAAGCCAGGATGCAGTATATGCATCCTCGGATATGGTACGGGGCACGCAAGGAAGCAGTATACACATCCTCGTGCTGAAGGGGTTAAACGCCATCTCCTTTGAGCTGCCCGCCCTCTTCGTAGTGGTAGGCATCCACCCAACATCTTGGTCACAACAACAACCAGCAGTCAGTTGAGGGCAAAGTGTAATATGCAGGAAGCTGACCCAAACACCTGGCCCTCCTAATGTTCGGGGTGGTCGGATTGTCGAGATGCATCACGCCCTAATGTTCTTTGATAAATTTTTTTGAAGGTGAAACTGATACACCCTCATCAGATATGCAGCAAATATTGTAATATAAATAGATTTTTTAAAAAGTTCAATTTTGCTTGATTTCACAGGGCTTTCATGCAAAAAAGATTTTCAAAGAGGAGAACCTTGCATTGGTCATTTTTTTTTCTCATTTACCAATAAATAAAACAATGAGAATGATCATCTTCATTTTTATTAACAATACAGTCGTCCCTCAAATAGTATGGGGGTTAGGGACCCAGGACCCCCGTTCTATTCGAAAATCCGTATAAAATTAGTGCTCCCCATAAAAACACTGCCTGGGCTGCGTTTGAGAGGGAATCGAGACTCTGGGAACGTCCCGAGTGCTCTCAAATGTGTGACGTGGCAGCACGAGTTGCCAACTCGGCACGTCCACGCGTTTGAGAGAGTGACTTGGGGCGCCCGGGACGTCCCGGGTTCTCTCAAACGCGTGACGCCGCAGCATGGGTTGCCAACTCGGGACGTCCGCTGCAGCCCGGTTTGAGGAGGTGGAGCGCCTCTGTGCTGTGATGACGTCATCAACAAATATAGCGGCCCAAACAAACACATATACAGTAATCCCTCGTTTATCGCGGGGGTCAGGTTCCAGAACCCCCCGCAATAGGCAAAAATCCGCGAAGTAGCGACCTTATATTTATTTTATTATTTATATAATTTATATATTATATTTTATATATATTATTTATATAAGTACGCATGTCTGTGAATCTCGCCACAGCCCGAGTGAACAAGGTCACCCAACCACTAGTTTCTCGAGAGATTCAAAGTTGGCTACCTTTCACGGGAAACTCATTGAAATTCTAGTCAGAAACTCAGTCACCAACATGTCGGTTACTCGTGTGGTCGGTAAGTTGTGGTCACAAGAAGAAGAAGAGTGTATCAGCTGTTCGGTTCAGTAGCTCTCCACGTGTTTATTCCAGTACCGCAAAGACTTCCACGAAACTAGATAAGCTTGGAGTAATCATTTTGAGCAAGTTTAGGACTTTAGTCTTGTTCATCCTGTCTGGGTCCTCACTGCCAAGTTCTCGAGCATTTAACGGCAGCAAGCTGTAACACACTCCCTTTGTCTCCAAGCAAACCACTCACGAACCAACAAATGCTACGGTCGCTGAGCCAATCACCGGCCAGGATACAGAACACAGTGCTATGGATGGTCGCCTCCCATCCATCAGCCAATAGTATGCCGTGTATGATCACACGCGGGCAAACTAGCTCAAGCGTAAGCGGCCGTAGCTGCGTTTTCCATACGTGCGAGTCTTTGTCTACTTATCTGCTGTACACTACGTATTTTATTGAAATTTAATATTCTTTTAATATGTTCTTATTAATACTTAATTTTTTTATATTGTTTACAATTTTTTAGGCTAGAAAATGCTTCTTTTACTGCAAAATAATTAAAATAATAATTATATTAAAATACCTCTATACCGCAAAATCCCGCGATATTGCGAAAAATCCGCGATACAAAACTAAATATTTACAATTTAAAAATTCGCTATACAGCGAGACCGCGATAAGTGAACCGCGATATGGCGAGGGATTACTGTAAGTACTTTCAGTGCATTTCACCTCCCTGTGCTACCATAACCACTGCAGCTTCCTTTTCATCCTCTGTTGCAAGGAGCTCGTCGGCCAGAACAGGTAGTGATGCATGTTTAAACGTCGTCAGGAAGATCAGCGTACACCATTTTGCTGCCAGAACAGCTAGAGAGAGAGCAGCGGACGCCATTCAGCTGCCAGTGAGACGCTGTTACCATAGCAACGACGAGGCTTAACTGAGAGGCTCACAAAAGCATTTGATAGAGGGCTCTGGGTGGTCTGAGCACCTGGGACGTCCCGGGTTCTCTCAAACGCGTCACGCCACAGCACGGGTTGCCAACTCGGGACGTCTGCTGGCTCCCGGCTTTGAGAGGTGGAGCGCCTTCGTGCTGTGATGACATCATCAGCAAACATGATGGCCAAAATAAACACATATAAGCAGTGGTGGGATTCAAATTTTTTAAGAACAGGTTCCCTATATGAGGGGTTTACCAAAATAAGTTATAAGTAAAAGGTGTTCATGGGGGAAAAATTGAGAACCCCTGATTTAAGCTAACAGTAACAACCGGTTCTCGGGATTAAAGAAATTCCAAGAACCGGTGCGAACCGGCTGAATCCCATCACTGCATCATTGCATTTCAACTCTCTGTACAGGTAACTCTTGATTTACACGAGTATTGCGTCCTTGAAGAGGTCGCGTAAATCAAAAACAATGTAAATCAAACAAGAGGTAGGTTTCTGTCAAAAAATAAATACCGTATTTTGCAGCGTATAACACGCACCCCAAACTTTAAGACAACAATTTTGAAAAGAAAAAAGTTCTTAAAATGCTCAGAAATATGTACGGGTTAAAGAACATTGACAATGTACAGTTTCCCGAAATTAATATACTTTTGGTGTAATCTTTACTGCTTGAATTGACATGTGTCCTTGAGTAAAGCAATGAAAATGGCAGCCGGGCTGGTGTTGTGAGAAATACATCCCCGTAAACAAACTGATGATGCACAGCTTGATATCATAATAAGCATATTATTCCCACCATCACTCGTAGGTTATGACAGACAACTAGGCAAGACACAATTCACACGGTTCTGGTGACACGCAGCATGCAGCTGTTTGTTGTGTGGGTGTGGTTGTGTGGTTTGCAAACAATGCAAATGGTGGCCAGGCTGGTGTTGCGAGAAATATCTCCTCGTACATACTGATTATGTACAGCTTCTGAGATCATAATTAACATATTATTCTCACAGTCACTCGTAGGTTATGACAGACAACAAGGCAAGACACAATTCACGCGGTTCTGGTGACACGCAGCATGCAGCTGTTTGTTGTGTGGGTGTGGTTGTGTGGTTTGTAAACAATGCAAATGGCGGCCGGGCGTGAAATAACTCCTCGTACAAGACTCATGATGTACAGTTTCTGATATCATATTTACCCCATTATTCTCACTAATATTAATAACACTGGGTAACAAAAAAATATTTTTTGAAAATCGTCCAGGGTTTTCCAGCTGAATTAGACTAATTTTGATGCTCTGAGTCCGAAAATGACCTTGGTTTTGCTCAATCAGGTCAAGATTTTTTGCTACAGAATTTTTTTTATAATCGATTTTTCGTAAAAAAACAAATTTCTGCGGATCATCAGCTGAGAAACCCTGACGATTTTTTCCGTTTTCCTCAAGAAATAAAAGTCAACGTATCCAAATTCATTCAGTTTTTATTTACTCCATCAAATTTGATAAGCATATAATACTTCTAAATAAACGTTACGTGACACAAAATTTCAGAGTTCACGGCATAAATCGGCGTTTCTTCGATTCCCGTGCGTGAGCAGCTGCTGGGTTGTCTCTTCAGCGACCAGCAGTAGTCCGCCAGCATGACTGCATCCCACCTCCCCTAGTACCTCTCCTCCATTTGGCGCATGTCCTGATGGAACCTTTCTCCCTGCTCGTCGCTCATCGCCCCAAGCTTTTCAGGAAACTTCTCCATGTGTGAGAATAGGAAGTGCATCTTTATACTCATCAAACACCCGAGTTTTTGAAAAGCCTCTATCATGCTGCTGATGAGTCTGGCATGGTTTGCTGCCTTCGTGTTCCCCAGGAAGTTGTTCACCACCTCCACAAACGATTTCCAGGCGGCGCACTCTAGCGTGTTCATGGAGTTTTGGAACTCTGTGTCGTTGATGAGCTGCCGTATCTGTGGGCCATCGAAAATGCCGGCCTTCAGCTTCTCAATGGTCAGTCGAGGAAAGGCTCGGCACAGGTAGTTGAAGCACCTCCCATCCTTGTCCAAAGCGCGCGTGAACTGTTTCATTAACCCAAGCTTCATGTGCAGCGGTGGGATCAATATCTTCTCCCGGTCAACAAGAGGTTCGTTTATGATGTTTCTCGCCCCAGGTACTAACTGCTCTCGCGCCGGCCACTCTTTCTTTACATAGTGCTGGGCTCTGTCTCGACTGTCCCACATACATATAAAGCATGGGTACTTTGTGAACCCGGACTGCTGACCAAGTAGAAAGTTCACCATCTTGAGGTCGACGCAGATGATCCATTGGTGCTGCTCATATTGGATTTTGTCGAGCACGTACTTCACTACTTCATAGTTCTCTTCGAGAGTTGTGGAGTGCGCAAGAGGGATTGAGGCGAACTGGTTCCCGTTGTGGAGGAGCACACTTCAAAGAGCGCTTGCAGCTGCCAATGAAGAGTCGCCAATCTCTCGGATCGTATTGAGAAGCGCCGAGTTTAACAAAAAGACCGGCGATATCTCGGCAGTACACGAGGTCTTCCTCCTGGCAGAAGTAGCCCATGTAGTCCTCATGCCTTCTACGAAAGAAAGTGATACGCGCGTCCTCGCCAAGTAGATTTTTCTCTTTGAGTCTAGAGGCCAACAGCTCGGAGGAAGTCTTCGACAAGCTGAGATCCCGAACCAGATCATTAAGCTCACCTTGTGAAAAGGGCTGCGGACCATACTCCTCTTCTGTATCTCCTCCCTCGTCTGTAGTGGTGGCCTCGTCGTCGCTGTCAGGAAGCTCTCTGAACGCTGGTACAGGAATTTCTTCACAGTGAGCAACTGGACGGCGGGCAGATGGAAGGTCGGGGTACTGGAGGCTGTGCCGATTCTTCCGGTTGATGCCAGTAGTATTGATGGCGCAGAAGTAACAATCCGATGCATGGTCAAACGGCTCCCTCCAAACCATCGGAATCCCAAACTTCAGTGAAGTTTTCGCACCCTTCGTCCACCGCCGGAGGTATTCCACGCACGTCTTGCACACCGTGTGCGGTGCCCAGGACTTATCTTGGTCACCCAGCTTGACTTCAAAGTAAGCCTGGTAGGCGCGCTTCACAAATCCTGTGATGTTCTTCCTGTCCACTGACAGCGTGTATTCTCCGCAGATGTAGCAGAAAACGTCAGGATTATTCCTGCATGACCGTCGCGCCGAAGCCATATCAATGACCTGAAAAATATTAAAAAAAAAATATATGTAATATGTAATAGCAGGATGCAGCTGACTGTCAGCAGGATGACTGACTGACACGTATGCAGCTAATTTAGAGAAGTAAGTTAGTTTTGTAATTCGATATATTCTTCAAGAAAAATATGATTGAACTCAAAACCCCTGATATTAGCATATGTATAGCTCGTCAGGTAGGCCTATGGCTGTATCTCAAAAAGTTGACCTGATAGAGCAAAATCAGTGTGATATTCGGACTCAGAACACCAAAATTAGCCAGAATCAGCTGAGAAACCCCTGACGATTTTTTGGTTGTCACCCTGTGTAATTAATAATGAACACATGGATATTTTTTTCCTATATGATTCTTTTATGCAGCTTGTACTGCTCCTTAGTCATACAATCGTAAGCCAGCTGTGACATCAAGATCAGGATCATACAAATGGCGCCCGACGGGAAAACGAGATAACAGCAAGGCATGGGTGATCCTCCACCGATTTAATTTTTGTATAGTAGTTATTTGATCGCCCTGTATTCTATGGTAACATATTATAAGACAGCCATGGACTATGAAGGATCATTAACAATAATAAAGGTATGTTTGCAGTTGTTATTGGATAAGACGAAACACAGACCATTAAAAACACTCCAAAGAAGCAAAAAAATCATTAAAAATTTGTACATTCAGCGTATAACGCGCAGGGCTAAACTTTCAGGCATTTTTGATGTGAAAAAGGTGTGCGTTATACATTCAGTGGAGAGAGAGAGAGAGAGAGAGAGAGAGAGAGAGAGAGAGAGAGAGAGAGAGAGAGAGAATATCCATATCACCGAGATATCCAATCAGGCACTCAGTCTCAGCCTCACTCGTCTGAGAAAGAAATGAGGGACAGCATGAGCACCTGCCTAGTATTGGTACCGGTACCGTACCATATAGCTGGTACCGATAGGACCGGTACTGGTACCGTTACCTGCCCACCCCTATCGTTGAGTAGCGTGGCAGCGTGGGTACTGTATTGTTGTTCAAGTGGCGCACAGGAAGAACTGAGCTCAGCTGTGTGGCTGCGGCGCCGTGTGAGTCCAGTTGCGTGAGACATATGGTGGCCACTCCGTAAAATATCGCATATAAGTGGAAAAAACATGTAAATTAAACATTTATTTGGATTTTAGACCCTGCGTTATTTAAAAAACGCGTAAAACAAACTCGTGTCAATCGAGAGTTACCTGTACCACCATAACCACTGGAGCTTCCATTTCATCTTCTTTTGTAAGGAGTTTGTCAGCCAGGACAGCTAGTAATGCATGTTAAACACCGCCAAAGGTGGTCTGGGCGCCCGAGACGTCCCGACTCGCTTTCTCAAACGCACTGGCAAGAAGATCAGCGTACGCCATTTTGCTGCGAGTGAGACGCTGTCACCGTAGCAACGACAAGGCTTAGTAAAATGATGGCCCTTATCTCCAGTCTTGCAGCACTCTTGGAGCACTGGCAGTTACTGCAGCAAGAATTTCTTTTACACTGATAGATACAGTAAACACTGCTCTCGTTCACGTGGTATGCTCTCCCTACTGCAACGTAACTCATCTTAAAGCGTAACTTCTAAATCTGAATTCTTCTGTAAGATGAACACCTTTCTCGAATGCTTTGGGGTGCTTTCAGCAGGTATATTGTTAGAACAGTGTTGCCACTCACGCCATGGCTACTTGGTGTGACAAGCAGGAAATTTAAAAATCCTAAAAAAGTTCTTCCATGACAATCCCTATAAAACCAAAACCGTACTATTGGAAACCGTACTATTTGAGGGACGACTGAAGTATCACTTATTGTATTGAAGTGTACTTGTTACAAGTCTCAGAGAAACACAGGTAATTTACGATAATTGAAAGACTAGTTCAAACTTTGTGGGCACAACTCTGAATATACCCCATTCTGATGTGTTGTGGACAGTGGACAGTGCCCGTGCCACTTCACTCAGCCCATTGACCTGAGGGGATAATTCTAGGCCCAGATCCACACCCATGCATCTGGGTTGAGAACCTCACCCAACTAATGAAGTCACACCCCAGCCTTAATATGGTCAGAATTTTGACTCATTGACCTTCCCCTAAACTGAGGTGAGGTGACGACCTCGTCCTCTTTTTCCATCTAGCAACTTGACTGGGTACAGAAATGGTACGAAATAAGTACAAAAAGAATAATCGTACTTTTGTACCGTACTTTTTTTTTTTTTTTTTTTTTTTTTTTACAGCAAAGGAGACAGTTCAAGGGCACACAAAAAGCAAACATTAATGAAAAAAAAAGCCCGCTACTCACTGCTCCTAAAAAGAATCCAAAGAGGTGGCCGAAAGATAGGTCAGTTTTGGGAGGAGAGGTGTCCTGATACCCTCCTCTTGAAAGAGTTTAAGTCGTAGGCAGGAGGAAATACAGATGAAGGAAGATTGTTCCAGAGTTTACCAGCGTGAGGGATGAAAGAGTGAAGATGCTGGTTAACTCTTGCATAAGGGGTTTGGACAGTATAGGGATGAGCATGAGTAGAAAGTCGAGTGCAGCGGGGCCGCGGGAGGGGGGAGGCATGCAGTTAGCAAGTTCAGAAGAGCAGTCAGCGTGGAAATATCGATAGAAGATACAAAGAGAGGCAACATTGTGGCGGAATTTAAGAGGTAGAAGACTATCAGTATGAGGAGGAGAGCTGATGAGACGAAGAGCCTCAGCCTCCACTCTGTCCAGAAGAGCTGTGTGAGTGGAGCCCCCCCACACATGAGATGCATACTCCATACGAGGGCGGACAAGGCCCCTGTATATGGACAGCAACTGTGCAGGGGAGAAGAACTGGCGGAGACGGTACAAAACGCCCAGCCTCGAGGATGCTGATTTAGTAAGAGATGAGATATGAAGTTTCCAGTTGAGATTTTGAGTTAAGGATAGACCGAGAATGTTTAGTGTTGAGGAAGGTGATAGCTGGGTGTTGTCAAAGAATAGGGGATAGTTGTTTGGAAGATTGTGTCGAGTGGATAGGTGGAGAAACTGTGTTTTGAGGCGTTGAAGGACACCAGGTTCTTCTTGCCCCAATCGGAAATAATAGTAAGGTCTGAGGCTAAGCGTTCTGCAGTCTCCAGCCTTGAGTCGTTAAGTTCCTGAAGGGTGGGTCTTCTATTAAAAGAAGTTGAATAATGCAGAGTGGAATCATCGGCGTAGGAATGGATAGGACAGTTCATTTTGGAAAAAAGATCATCAATGAACAACAGAAAAAGAGTGGGAGATAGGACAGAACCCTGTGGGACACCACTGTTAATAGATTTAGGAGAAGAACAGTGACCGTCTACCACGGCAGAAATAGAACGGTCAGAAAGGAAACTGGAGATAAAGGTACAGAGAGAAGGATAGAAACCGTAGGAGGGTAGTTTTGAAAGCAAAGATTTGTGCCAGACCCTATCAAAAGCTTTTGATATGTCCAGCGTAATAGCAAAAGTTTCACCGAAACGGCTAAGAGAGGATGACCAAGAGTCAGTTAAGAAGGCTAGGAGATCACCAGTAGAACGCCCCTTGCGGAACCCATACTCTCGATCAAATAGAAGGTCAGAAGTGGAAAGGTGTTTTTGAATCATCCGGTTAAGGATTGATTCTAAAGCTTTAGATAGACAAGAAAGTAAAGCAATAGGACGGTAGTTTGAGGGATTGGAGCGGTCACCCTTCTTAGGTACAGGCTGTATGAAGGCATACTTCCAGCAAGAAGGAAAGGTAGATGTTGACAGGCAGAGGCGAAAGAGTTTGACCAGGCAGGGTGACAGCACGGAGGCACAGTTTTTAAGGACAATAGGAGGCACTCCATCAGGTCCATAAGCCTTCTGAGGATTGAGGCCAGAGAGGGCATAGAAAACATCATTTTGAAGAATCTTTATAACAGGCATAAAGGAGTCAGAGGGGGGATGAGTAGGAGGAATATGCCCAGAATCGTCCAGAGTGGAGTTTTAGAAAAGTACTGTACCATACATGAAGAAATATGTCGAACCGTGCTTTTTGCCCTAAAATACCCATACCGTACCATAATGTTGTACTGAACCATACCATACTACATGCCCAGGTTATCACCCACCACAGGCTCAAGGGCCAATGGTAAAGAGATGAGCACCACAGCCCTGCACAGCTAATAGAGTATGCTCCCAACATTACCTGTATATAGCAATCATATTTATTTCAGTTTCAATATATTTTAGGAGTCTTCATGTATTATTATTACCACTTTGTTTTCCCTTTCTAGTGGAAAATGGGCAACACAGATGGTCCAGACTTTGGGAAGATAGCCTACAACACACTTCTGCTGGCAGTCGCCCTCAAAATAGGGCTGGAAAAGCTTTGGGTGAATGACGGCAACACCCCAGTCTTCAACGACATGGTAATGGAGCTGACTACTCTTTTACATCCAAAGAAGATTACATTGGCCATCAAACAACTAAACAGAAGTAATCCTCTGTTTGACTTCTTATCCAGTCACTCACCTGACCTTGAAGAAATCAACATGTACTGGAGTGATGTTGCAGCTTTTCAAGATTGCATGAAGTTCAAGTGAGTTCCTTTAAGTATCTCAAGTTGGTTGTACTCTTGGCCTCTGTACCAGTAGAGTTGTGTTGTGCTGACTTGGACTGTGGAGGTGAAATTCACAGATGAAATCCTTTACCCTGTACTGTAGATGGCACAGTCACGGACAGAAGTGATGACACAGATTTCAGAACAGTTCAGTCGGCTGGCGAGAACTGGCAACTGACAACTGGGACAGACACCAGGTAGCTACATTTCGTTCAACCCCGTAAGGTATAGGTAGATGGATAGACAAATATACCTTTTTTTTTTTTACATTAAAGGACACGGCTCAAGGGCAACAAAAAGAGTAACAAGAAAAAAAGCCTGCTACTCGCCGCTCCCATAATAGATAATAGTAAAGAGTAGTCAAAAGAGAGGTCAATTTCGGGTGGAGAGGTGTCTTGATACACTCTTCTTGAAAGAGGTCAAGTCATAGGCAGGAGGAAATAGATGAAGGAAGGCTGTTCCAGAGTTTACCAGTGAAGGGGATGAAAAAATGGAGAGGCTGGTTAACTCTTGCATAAGGGGTTTGGGCAGTTTAGGGATGAGCATGAGTAGAAAGTCGTGTGCAGTGGGGGGCGGGGGGGGGGGGGCATGCAGTTTGCAAGTTCAGAAGAGCAGTCAGCATGAAAATATTGATAGAAGATAGAAAGAGATGCAACATGGCGGCGGAATTTAATACAGTAAACCCTCTGGTATCCGGGTTAATAGAGCCATGGGTGCACCCGGATATGGAAAAAACCCAGATATGGTGTAGGTTAAGTCTACAGACCTGAAAACCCAACTTTCATATACCGCATTTAATATATCATCGGCACAAATGAAGCTACTTAAGATCACGCCCGTAAGCCCAAGCCAGCGCATACGTATATATATGAAACGAGTGCAGGAACAATATGTTATAACCGTAAAAAAGAAAATTATGTTACGGGTTAAGCTACATTTCAGCTGCGGCGCCACCACCCCTCCCCGCTCGCCCTGAGAACATATATCCTTATTATCTCACAAACGGAGCTACTTAAGCTCACGTCCGTACGCCCACGTGAGCCCTTTACGCCTGTGCACACGTGGATATATGAAACGAGTGCAGGAAGGATGTATTATAGCCGTAAAAATGAAAAAATGCTATGGGCTACGTCAAACTGCCCACCTTGCCCCACCGCCCCGAGAATGTTTTACCTTGTTTTCTGCAATATTACATTATCTACTCTAACACTAGTGTAGGCAAACCTTTCCCCATCCACAGTGAATGCGTGGGCGTTGTGGCATCTCTTGCAAACGATAATTAGTGACTTAACCTAAGAAAAATTGTTGGGGAGTTGCAGGGCTGGTCAGCACCCACCATGGCCCCAAGGACGCGGGTGTTCTGTTAAGATTCGCCCCTAACGGAGTAATTAACGCTTGTACACCCTGCTGACCTATATACATATTTATACATCGGTGCCATGGCAAGCGCCCCAAACACCACACACAGGCAAACAATGCCTGGAGAAGGTAGGGCACGCACGCAAAAGCAATTAACTGGGCCATGATGAATGTAAACAATGGCGTGCAGGGCGCTTGTTGTGTTGTGGTGCGCAAGGTAAAGAGAGTCTCTTTACCTTGGTGGTGTGGTACGCTGCCTGGGCAGAGCTTCGAGGCATCGCGTGGGCAATTTGAACGACTTTTTGTGGCGTGCAACAAATTTTTGGAATTTTTTGGAAAAAATCACATTTTTGAAAACTCCCGGATACAGGCAAGGTCGGATACGGTGCACCCGGAGAACTGAGGGTTTACTGTAGGTATAAGACTATCAGTAAGAGGAGGAGAGCTAATGAGACGAAGAGCCTTAGACTCCACTCTGTCCAGGAGAGCTGTGTGAGTGGAGCCCCCCCACACGTGAGATGCATACTCCATGTGAGGGCCAACAAGGCCCCTATAAATGGAAACCATCTGTGTGGAGGAGAAGAACTGGCAGAGACAATACAGAACGCCCAACCTCGAGGAAGCTGATTTAGTAAGAGAGGAGATGTGAAGTTTCCAGTTGATATTTTGAGCTAAGGATGGACCGAGGATATTTAGTGTTGAAGAAGGTGACATCTGAGTGTTGTTGAAGAATAGGGGATACCCAGCAAAAACAATTACATATATATTATGTTGTATAATGGTAGCGGTTTTGTAACTTTTACGTAGCGAAGATACGGAGTAATTACAGGAAATCCCCTATATACGAAAGGGTTAGGGACTGAAAAAACCTTTCGTTTATCGATTTTTCGTATATCGAAGCCATTTCCCCCATAGGATTGTTAATAAATAGGGGGGTTAGGGACCAGCGCCAGCAAAAAAAAAAAAAAAAAGAAAAAAAAAGTTAAATATAACTATGCTTAAAAGCAATTTACTACTCACAATACAATGAAACGCAAGGCTCATAAATAATTAAAAACAATTACCATTTCCTGTTCCTTTACTGTTATAGAAATGCATTACATATGTTAGGACAATCCCCTCTAACTCGTCACTACAACTCATCACTTAACATTGCCAATGTTTACTTCCCAAGCTGTGAAAGGCCAGTTTCGACTCGTGTCTGAAACACGTGCCAAACAGTACACCACCGCACTCAAGCCCCCCAACCCCTCCATCACCCTCACGCTTCCTCACGCTGGCTGGGATGTGTTTCGGATTCGAGTCGAAGCAAGGGTTCACAAACTGGCAACGCTAAGTGATGAGCGTTGAAGTGGAGGGACTGGACATGGACACTTGCTGCCTAATCACTGCAGTGTCGTGAGGCTGTTGACGGCTGGCGACGATATAGACATCGGTACGAAACAGTGGGCGGAAACTGTCATTTTTCAGATATGCGAAGCATGTCTTTCGTGAACCGAAAATTGTCCTATATTTTTCACTTTCGTATATCCGAATTTTCGTACATCGAGCTTTCGTATATCGGGGATTTCCTGTACGAAAATGTGTGGACTCCCAGGTACGTCCTTGTAACGTATTTCATTACGTAACTACTGCTTTTTTACCACGTCCCCATCACCTTTTAACAACACATTTACTACGTACCAATTACGTTTTTGCTACGTTATTGCTACCTTTAGCGTGCATACTGCCATGACCTTCCTGCTATGTACCTTTAGCTTTCTACAACAGTTCTTGCAACAGCTCCTTCCAGTACCTGTAACTTGTGTGTCATAACTCTTATTTTCCTTTACTGCTTCAGTCCCATAACCATATTCTTTACCCCTTTTTTGATGCATATAATCAACAGTGAAAATCAATGGTAGTTCACTTGCAGATTAGCTGAGCCTTAAAATCCAAGTTGGTCTTAACCAGCAAATGACCAGAGATGGAACAAGATGTGGTGAACTAATATTTTATTCATGCTTTTCTCCTTTCTCTTCTGAAAATCAGTATATGCAAATACAATATAACACCTAGCTCATGTCAGAGTGCTAATTATTAACAAGGTGGATTTTTTTTCTTTGCAGAGAACAGACAGAATACCACAGTTCACTAATTAAGGCACTTAACTGTTCTGTCCACACATTAAGAAAGTTATTTTGATGAAGTAAACAATTCAAACTGCAATTTTACCTACATTTTTTTTCTAATCACTAAGCTTCAGGTATCAAATATGGATTCTACTTTCATCAAAATAATTTTCTTAATGAATGGACAGAATAAGTGCCTTAACTAGTGAACTATGTTATTCTAGCTGCTCTCTGAAAAAAAATCAACCTTGTCAATAATTAGCACTCTGACATATCTAAGTAAGTGTTATATTGTAAATGTATATATTGATTTTCTAAAGGGAAAGGAAAATAGCATGAATAAAATATCAGTTCACCACATCTTGGGCTATCTTTGCTCATTTGCTGGTTAAGACCAACTTAGATTTTAAGGCTCAGCTAATCTGCAAGTAAAGTACCATTGATTTTTGCTGTTGATTATATGCATAAAAAAAGAGGTAAAGAATATGATAATGTGACTGGAGCAGTAAAGGAAAATAAGAGTTATGGCACACAGGTTACAGGTACTGGAAGGAGCTGTTGGAAGAACCATTGTTGAGAATGGTACATAGCAGGAAGGTCGTGGCAATATTCATGCTAAAGACTGTCATCCTGCCCACTGCCACAAAGAAGCTGGCAATTTTTCAGTCATCCCCAAGTGGCCTAAGACTACCCACATGCTGTCCTGAGGGCCACCTGTCAGCCTGGACTCTAGATTCTCTCTAAAAGAGGATCAAATATGAGCTCCGTGGGGCAGCATGAGCCAAGGAAGATGGCACCAGTATAAACACTTGCCTGCACCATAACAGGCAGGTAACATTACAACACATGTAATCTTAAAATTTAATCTTTGATACATTAGAAAGCAAATTATACACTTTTGGTATAGAAAATAAATTTACTGAGATTAAACACTTACATACTCATATCCTAGAGCATACTAGGACAATGAAGTGTAAAACTGACATCAAAATTATAAAATCCACTCAATTTTTTTCTACCAAATCGCCAGATCCCAAAATATGAGTCGTGAGGAAACAAAACTAGGTATTGCTTTTCCTCATAAAGGAAGAAATACATACACAAAATCATAGCTTGAATTATTAAAAAATATACTTTCCTCTGAAATCAAAATAATTTCACCAACCAAACTTATTCCAGTAATTGTCCTGTAGTGACATGACTTGCCTGATGGGCGAGCCTCCCATAACCCACTTTTCCAGGGGGGTACCTCTTTAGCCGACTGGTAAAGGAGTGGCTCTCCCGTTACGCTGTTTGCGGGTTCGATTCCCGGTGCCGGCAAAACTTTCCTTGTCTGGATTAATTTCTCGTGTGTTTTGTTACACGCAGTGGTCGTGTGGGAGTGGAGTTAAGAGAAAATTCTGGCATTTCAGTCCTAGTACATTACAGACTAGATTAACAATGCCAAGGGACTATAGTGGATCTCCAAGATCCCATTAGAAAGTTACAGTATGCGCGAAAAGTTTTGTCGCTGCATGAAAAAAACATTGTTTATTGTTAGTAGGGGGAAAGGTTGTAAACACACATGCAATATTGAACTTATCAATATTTACTGGCATTCCCCTTTCTCTTTACAATCTCATTAAGGCGATGCAAGGTTTTGCAGGTAAGATGGTGAAAAGCTGTCCCACAGCTGCTTGACTGCATCCTTAAGTTTAGGCACATGACGTGTCCATGTCACACAGCTGTTTCTGCATGTGTGACCATGAATTTTCAATTGGATTTATTGATATTTGGGCTGTTTCCAGGCCAATCAGGAAAAAAAGGGAACCTCACAACCTGTTAACCACTGTGTAACAGACTTTGCAACACGTGCAGGAGCCGAATCCTGCATGAATACTTTTGCCTTTGTTTTTCCAAAAGAATCACACAACACATCACTCAGAAGCTCTAAATAATTGTTTTGGTTCACCTTTTCATTAGCATGAAGAATCACCAATTCACCAACTCCATGATAGGTAAAGCTGCCCAAAACCATAAGTGATGCTGGGTGCTTGACAAACTTAGAGGTGAGCTTAGGATCCAGTGGGTCGCTGCCTGGCCTGCGGTACACACGTGATGAAGGGGTTCCAGTGACAGTAAAAGTTGCCTCATCACTCCATAGCACAGTTTTCCACTGCTCCTCATTCCATGCTAAGTATTTCTTGCAAAACTTGATTCTTTTGTCCTTCTGTAGTGCATTTAACATCGTGTTTTTGTGGGCACGGTAACTCTTGTATCCCAGGTCATCATGAAGCAGCTGCTGCACACTCCTCAGAGACACATCTCCCAGTAATTGTGGGTTTTTTGCCCTTATTTCCCGTGCTGTCAGCCGTGGATCCTTTAAAACTTGCCAGGAAATAAGTGCACGGGTCCTCAAGGTCATCTTACGAGGCCTCCCAGACTTGGGAAGTGAGGTGAGTGCAGCAGCCTTTCCGGTGTTGTGCGAAATAAGTCGACTGACAAATAATTAGTAACATTGGTATCTGCACATGCGCGGCTAGAACTCATGAGTATTTCGCACGTAGACGGTTACCGTTGTTACTAATTATTTGTCGGTCAAGTTATTTCGCACAACACCGGAAGATACGGGATACACGGGTGAGAGCAGCCTGGCCTGACCTGACGACGCCTGACACCTGGCAGGTTTCCACAACCTTGTGGCCCTAAAAATGGCAGTTCGGTGGATTCACTGAACTGGGCTGATGTCGACTCCACCAGTTCTACCTCCATGGGTAGAATAGTCTTGCCACTCACACCATGGCACTTGGTGCGACGAGAGAGAAATTTAAAAAAATCCTAAAAAAATCTTCTGTAACAATCCGTATAAAACCAAAACCGTACTATTGGAAACTGTACTATTTGAGGGACAACTGTATATATATATATATATATATATATATATATATATATATATATATATATATATATATATATATATATATATATATATATATATATATATATATATATATATATATATATATATATATATATATATATATATATATATATATATATATATATATATATATATATATATATATATATATATATATATATATATATATATATATATATATATATATATATATATATATATATATATATATATATATATATATATATATATATATATATACATATACATATATATATATATATATATATATATATATATGTATATATATATATATATATATATGTATATATATATATATATATATACACATATATATATCTTGCTCATCGCGAGGGTTAGGTTCCAGAACCCCCCGCGATAGGCAAAAATCCGCGAAGTAGCGACCTTATATTTTTTTTTGTTATTTATATATATTTTAAGGCTTTATAAACCCTCCCCACCTCTTACAAACCTTTCCCACACTCCTATTGACCTTTCCCACAAGGGAAATGAGTGGAGGAAATGGACGGGAAAAGAAGAGAGGTAGGGAGGGTCAGGTAAAGGTGAGGAAAGGGGGGGAGAGAAAGGGTGTGAGTGGGAGGGAAAGAGATTAAAAGAGAGAGGTAGGGAGGGTCAGGTAAAGGTGAGGAAAGAGGGGGAGAGAAAAACATGGAAACATGGAAAACATGGACTAGCAGGCAGCAGAAAGCCTGTTGGCTCATTACTAGGCTGCCTGCGTTCAGTGATTCAATCAATCCGTTTGCCATAGGAGTGGCTTGCAGGGAAGGATTGAAGCACTTGTGTATCTACTCTTGGGAACGTTCAGTTCACTCCCGATGCAGCAAAGTGGCGATCAATGCGTTTCTTGAAGGAGTTGATGGTCTCTGCGCTAACCACTTCTGCAGGAAGGCTGTTCCAGTGGCGAACAACTCTATTCGAGAAATAACTCCTGCCGATGTCGGTATTGCATCGCTTTGCTTGAATTGTTTTTCCGTTGTTTCTTGTTCTCAGGTTGGTTTTTAGCGTGAAGAGTTTGGAGTGATCAACGTTGCTGAGCTTGTTCAGGTACTTAAAGACTTGTATCATGTCTCCCCACAGGCGTCTCTTTTCCAACGTGAAGAGGTTGAGTCACTCGAGTCGCTCTTCATAGGGCTTCTTCCTCAGTGATGGTATCATCTTCTTGGCGCGGCGCTGTACTCTCTCAAGTAATTCAATGTCTTTCCTGTAATTAGGAGACCAGAATTGCACGGCATATTCCAGGTGGGGCCTTACCAGCGAATTGTACAAGGATAACATAACTCCCGGCGTCTTGTATTCGAAGTTCCTCGCTATGAACCCAAGCATTGTATTGGCTTTCTTACAGGCGGACTTGCAGTGTTTTATTTGTTTCAAGTCACTGCTGATGGTGACCCCGAGGTCTCTTTCCTCTTGCACAACATGTAGTGGTTCGCCACCCATGTGGTATGTGTGGTTGCTGTTTCTGGATCCGATAATATATATATATATATATATATATATATATATATATATATATATATATATATATATATATATATATATATATATATATATATATATACACTCAACCCTCGATTTGCCGGACTAAAAGGGGGGAAGGCTTGTCCGGGAATGGCAAATGTCCGGCAATGGAAAATGTCCGGGGGTCTACCCCCTTGCCGGACTTTACCCTATATATGTCCGGGAAACACAACCCACCCCCGGACTACACCTCGCATAGCAGACTTGGGCAACACTCATTCCTCCATCTATTTTACGTAAAAGTTCCAGTTTTTGCGACACAGAAAGGTGCACAGGTTTAGCTGTACGCTTGGTTACTTTCTTTGGTGGGTTTTTGGGTGGCATCGTTGTGAAGAAGAGGTGTATCCACGACAAGCACGTAAGCACAACACTCGTGTGGGCCAAGAGACTTGTGTACAGTCCAGTACTAGACGTGTATGTCCGCCCGCGCTGCCATCTAGTGCCCGATTTGCGAACTTTGTCTGGCGCGGTAGTTTGAAATCGACTTGTCCCGGACTTTTTTTTTTTTTTTTTTTTTTTTACCCCACGGACTCTTGTCCGGCAAATCCGAAATCCGGCAAATGGAGGTCCGGCAAATCGAGGGTTGAGGTATATATAAATATATATATATATATATATATATATATATATATATATATATATATATATATATATATATATATATATATATATTATTCCATATGGATTTGGCATAATTATGGCCATGATATTATGCATTTATAGTTAAAGGAGACTATGCTGCTTCTTAGACAGTGACATATTTAGTAAAATATAAAATTTTACAGGAACTTGCGTGTGCTGGAACTTGGGGGACGCATCTCAGACAAGGTGCTGTGCAGCGGTCTGTGGAACATTAACAAAAAAAGTGACAAAGTACTGGAAATGGCCTTAAAGGATAATAAGGTGAGGCTGTTGCTTTCAGTATGGTTGACGATTTTGTATAATGTGTTGATTCTCTCTCTCTCTCTCTCTCTCTCTCTCTCTCTCTCTCTCTCTCTCTCTCTCTCTCTCTCTCTCACACACACACACACACACAAGTCCACTTTACTTGTGAACAGCTGTGTCTACAGTCATTCCAGCCATCCGTCAGCACCTGGTTGCCCACCCATCTAATTCGTCTTTTTCTGCTCGATAGCTGTGTTCTTTTGTGTGTTTTTGTTGTGTTGACGTCCCTTTATTGTTGTGTGGCTGCATGTCATATAACCTTTAGTAGGTGTTGTTGTGTAAAACACTGCTGTCAAATCCTATGTATTGGACAGTGTTACTGTTGTTTTTAAATTTTTGTGTATTGAAAAGCAACCATCCCTGGGCCCATACTTATAAAGAAATGAGGCGTTTGACTTAATTCTCTCCTAAGTGACGAGTTTTCAGCCTAGCTGGGGTTCCAGCCACCATAGGTAGTGGGGAATGTAAAGTTGCCAACAACAAGTTATCTCAAAAGATCAGTTATCTCATATGAAAATTAGTGGATAAGAATACCTTAAAATGGTGAAAGTATTGAATAGAAGTACCATATTTCACGGCGTATAACGCACACCTTTTTCACATAAAAAATGCCTTAAAGTTTATCCTTGCGCACTATACTCCGAAAGTACTAATTTTTATTGATTTTTTTCTTCTTTGGGGTGTTTTATGGGTCTTTTTTTTTTTTTTCGTGTTGTCCGATAACAACTGCAAACTTACCTTTATTATTGTTTATGTTCCTTCGTAGTCCATAGGTATCTTATAATATGTTATCATAGAATACAGTCGTCCCTCAAATAGTTCGGTTTCCAATAATTTGGTTTCGGTTTTATACGGATTGTCATGGATGAATTTTTTTATGATTTTAAAATTTCCTGCTCGTTGCACCAAGTAGCCATAGTGTGAGTGGTAACACTTTTCCACCAAAACACCTGCTGAAAACACCCCAAAGCGTTCGAGAAAGTGTGCACCTTGCAGAAGAATTCAGATTTAGGAGAAGTTTCATTTCGGGATGAGTTACATTGTGGTAGGGAGAGCATACCACGTGAATGAGAGCAGTGTTTGCTGTATCTGTCATAGTGTAAAATAAATTCTTGCCGCAGTAACTGCGAGTGCTCCAAGAGTGCTGCAAGAGTGGAGATAAAGCCCGTCCTTTTCTGTTTGTTCATAAATTAACCCATTATAAACACACAAATGGGCATTTTCTTACCTTAAACAAGAAATTGGAGTGGGCACTCCTATGGAATCCGGGTTTCCCGCCTGGGTCAGTTTCTACTCGCCGGCCAAAGTTGCCAGTTATGCATTTTCTGCTGTAGTGTTACCAAGCTGGACAAGTGAGCCATCCTGGCAGCGCTGCCTTCCACATTGTGTTTGCCAGCCATGTCATACACTCACACTGTCTCCTACTCTCAACCACAATTTCTATTATTGCTCTCTAAATCATACATTAAATAAGATACGAAACGGTTATTGTGGAGATTGACTCCGCGCCTCCAAAATACGACATTACGCCTCCATATTATATAGTTAAGGGACGCATATTTAAACTACTCCAACCGAACTTTAAATAACTTGACCTCTAACGGGGGGCTTCGCCCTCCTCGACCCCCCCCAGCGTGGTAACACTGCACTGTGACTGCAGCAGAAAATGCATTACTGGTAACTTGGGCCTGTGGGTAACAGCTGAGCCCGGCAGGACCCGGATTCCGTACTATTTGAGGGACGACTTTACAGGGTGATCAAATAACTACTATACAAAAATTAAATCAGTGGAGGATCCCCCATGCCTTGTTGTTATCCCTTTTTTCCGTCGGGGCCCGGGCGCCGACATGACCCGGCAGCCATTTGCATTGTTTTGAATGACTAAGGAGCACTGTTGCCAATTCGAGCAGTACAAGCTACATAAAAAATCATATTGGAAAAAAATATCCATGTGTTCATTATTAATTATTAATATTAGTGAGCATAATGGGGTAAATATATATGATATCAGAAACTGTACATCATGAGTCTTGTACAAGGAGTTATTTCACAGAACACCACCCTGGCCACCATTTGCATTGTTTGAAAACCACACAACCACACCCACACAACAAACAGCTGCATGCCGCGTGTCACCAGAACCGTGTGAATTGTGTCTTGTCTAGTTGTCTGTCATAATCTATGAGTGATGGTGAGAATAATATGCTAATTATGATCTCAGAAGCTGTGCATCATCAGTATGTACGGGGATGTATTTCTCACAACACCAGCCCAGCCGCCATTTTCATTGCTTTACTCAGAGACACTTGTCAATTCAAGCTGTACAGGTTACACCAAAAATATATAAAGTTTGGAAAACTGTACATCGTTAATGTTCTTTAACCCGTAGATATTTCTTATGCGTTCCGCGTCATCAAAGGGTAAAAGATCCTGGTGCATGATGATGCGAAACGCATCATAAAATTTTAAAAAATTGATTAAAAATTAAGTTTTCAGTGAAAGTGCGTCAAATTTGGGAGCGTCATTTGTTGGGATAAGGTTTTTAATGGTAACATATGGCAACCTTTCTAAGGAGCATAGATGAGGAGCTTTGAGCGATTTTTATTTGTTAGCCTACTCTGACGGGAGAGGAAAAAAATAGTTTTCTCGGTGTAACTCGGGAACTAAGAGGCATATGAGGATTTTGAGGATACCATTAGAATCCTCACTAAATTCTGCTTTGAAACATATATTCGGCTAAAAAAAAGTTGGTCCACAAAATTTCGAGCTAGCGAGTGGGGAAGAGTTGGTACTTAGGATTTATTGTGTACAATATTCTATACGGAGACTTGAAACAAGTTTGTATTGTTTATATATATATATATATATATATATATATATATATATATATATATATATATATATATATATATATATATATATATACAGGTAACTCGATTTACGCGAGTGTTGCGTTCTTGAAGAGGTCGCGTAATTCAAAAACAATGTAAATCAAACAAGAGGTTGGTTTCTGTCGAAAAATAAATACCGTAGTTTTCGGCGTATAGCGCGCATTTTTTCACATCAAAAATGCCTGAAAGTTTAGCCCTGCGCGTTATACGCTGAATGTACAAATTTTTAATGATTTTCTTCTTCTTTGGGATGTTTTTAAGGGTCTGTTTTTCGTCTTATCCAATAACAGCGGCAAACTTACCTTTATTATTGTTTATAATCCTTCATAGTCCGTAGCTGTCCTATAATATGTTACCATAGAATACAGGGCGATCTAATAACTACTATACAAAGACTAAATCGGTGGAAGATCGTCCATGCCTTGCTGTTATCCCGTTTTTCCGTCGGGTGCCATTTGTATGATCTTGATCTTGATGTCACAGGTGGCTTAAGATTGTATGACTAAGGAGCAGTACAAGCTACATAAAAAATCATATTGGAAAAAAATGTCCATGTGTTCATTATTAATTATTAATATTAGTGAGAATAATGGGGTGAATATGATATCAGAAACTGTACATTATGAGTCTTGTACGAGGAGTTATTTCACGCAATCCCAGCCCGGCCGCCATTTGCATTGTTTACAAACCCACACAACAAACAGCTGCATGCCGCGTGTCACCAGAACCGAGATATCCACTCGGGCACTCATTCTCAGCCTCTCTCGTGTGAGTAAGAAATGAGGGACACCATGAGGGGCTGGCTAGTATTGGTACCGGTACCGTACCGTATTGCTGGTACCGTTAGTACCGGTACTGGTACCGGTACCTGCCCACCCCTATTGTTGAGTAGCGTGGCAGCGTAGGTACTGTATTGTTGTTCAAGTGGCGTGCGGGAAGAACTGAGCTCAGATGTGTGGCCGTGTGAGTCCAGTTGCGTGAGACATCTGGTGGCTACTCCATAAAATGTCGCGTATAAGTGAAAGAAACGCCTAAATTAAACATTTATTTGGATTTTGGACCCCGCGTTATTTAAAAAACGCGTAAAACAAAATCGCGTAAATCGAGTTACCTGTATATATATATATATATATATATATATATATAGATATATATATATATATATATATATATATATATATATATATATATATATATATATATATTTTCCTTTATTTTTATTTGCACCTGTTCTAGTACAAGTTTTTATGAAGCCATTGATACCAAATTTATTGTGGTACGATATATCTGTGAGGGTAAAATACGTCCAGGAATGTAGAGTATCGCCGGTCGGGCCTGCGAAATGTATGATGAGTGGAACAGAAACTTATTGGAAACTTACAGTGCGTGAGAAGGTTAAGAACTATTTTTTTCTTCCAAAATTGTTGTCTTAAAGTTTGGGGTGCGTGTTATAATAATAATAATAATAATAATAATAATAATAATAATAATAATATTATTATACGGTTTATTTAGGGAGAAGCAGCTCGAGAGCTGAAAATATACATATATAAGGAGATCATTAATACTACAAACTTAAAAGTAACTTAGGAGTAAAGTCTGTGTGTTCAGGAATTTCACTATTGTGGGTATTGCACTGTTCTTATACCTGTCAGTACGCGCAGCTTGTCGTGGTGTTGAACATTGTGGCGGGGAGGGGGAGCTACCGGGGGGGAGCAGGTTCCTATGTCATGGGTGGTGAAGGAGTTTGGTGGCGAACTGCTAGAGGAGGTGTTGGTGACGGGCCTGAAGGGTGGTGAGGTGCAGGGCGGAGAGGGCCTCCTATTAGGTGGTGTAGCCGGTCCCCAGGATCAGCCGCACCACCCTTTTCTGCACCCGCTCGAGTTGATGGCGTTGAGGGAAGATGACCAAGCAGGGGATGCGTACGTGAGCCGAGGGAGTATGAAGGTGGAGTACACACTCGCCAGCTCACGCGTGGGTGTCCCCAGCTTCTTCAGTCTTCGGAGGAGGTATAGCTGGTATGTGGCTGACTTTATGAGGGAGCTGATGTGTTGCCCCCACGTCAGTTTGTCGTCAATCGTGAGGCCGAGAAGCTTGGCAGAATGAACCATCTGGAGGGGACGCCCGTCGATGGAAACACAGGGAAGGGGGAGGGTGTCTGAGGAGGTGTGGATGTGCATTATTGTAGTCTTGTTGGTGTTGAGGGTGACTTTGTTGTCGGTGGTCCAAGTGTGGAGGCGGTCAAGGAGGAGCTGGAGGTGGCTGTAATCCGGGTTGTCGTTGTTGATGGTGGTGGCGAGGGTGGTGTCGTACACATATTTCCACTGAGCACTGGCGTCCATCATGGCGTCATTTACAAGCATCAGGAAGCATAATGGACACATCCTGGTCCCCTGGGGGACCCCACAGGTGAGGTGCTGAGGGGGGGAGGTCGCTCCCTGATGCCTTACGACCTGACTCCTGTGGAAGAGGAAGTTAGAGAGCCAGGACACCAGGCTGGGGTGAAGCTGGAGGTTGATGGCCTTGGTGATGACGGTGGTGTGGTGAACGAGGTCGAAGGCTTTCCGGAAGTCTACGAAGGTGAGGGCTACTGATGTTTTGCGTTTTTTGAGGTTTCGGTAGATATAATCGAGAAGGTCAACGAGGCAGTGAGTGGTGGAGGAGGACTTGATGTTCCCGAATTGCTGTTGGTCCATGAGGGGGGCGAGGTGAGTATAGGCCCATCTGAAGATGAAGCCTTCACAAAGCAGGCTGGGGATCGGGGTGATGGCGATGGGCCTGTAGTCACTAAGGGGCTGAGGTGAGCTTGTTTTCGGGACGGGGGTGACGTAGGCTGTCTTCCAGGCTGCGGGACACTGACTTTGATGGAGGGAGGCGTTGATGATGGAGCGCAGAGGGGTGGCTAATTCTGTGGAGAATTCTTGGTAAAGCTTGATAGGGAGGTCAGCTGGAGTAGTGGCAGGCGAGTCACACCCAGGATGGGGGCAGTGGTCTTGTTTAATCCACACAGGTCTCGGATCTTGGAGTACCACCTGCTAATGTTTTCCTGCTTGAGCTTGTGTATCTTGTTAGGGTAGTATGTTAATTTTTCTGCCTTGATTTCCCGTATTACTTTGTTCCGGAGATGCTTGAAGAGGGAGGGGTTGGTGAAGAATGCCGAGTTGCGTTGCTGCATGAGTCGCTTAATCCTGGGTGTGATCCAAGGGGCATCTGATGGGTGGATTCGCAGAGATTTTTCTGGGAAGAAGTGATGGTGTGCTGTGGTGATGGTGTGCTGGTAGTTACTCCACTTGTCTTGAACATCCTCAACAGTAAGCACCTCAGTCCAGGGGTACTGTGTGATCCACTGACCAAACATTGCTGAGTCCGTCATGGGTCTGTAGGTCTTGGCAACAGTGCTTGTGGGGCGTGAGGTGGAAGGTGCTGGCGACCACAGAATGGAGGTGTGGTTGCTGCGTCCCATGGGAGGGAGTGGCTGGGGGGGGAGGTAGTGCTGGGTGAGGTCGAGTGTGTTTCTCCCGTGAGTGGGAAAATCCACTACCTGAGTGAGGTTCAGCTGCTCTTCTATTTCACAGGTGTTGAGTTGGTTCAAATCACCACATATTACTACTTTTGCAGAGCGGAATCTTGAGCGGAGGTCATCCATGGTGTCAATGATGTGAGTGATGAGCTGGTTGGCTGTGGCGGCGCGAGTGGGGTGGTAGACCAGGCAGAGGATGATTGAGGCAGCGAGGCGGGGGTGGGAGGGGGGGGTGAGCCTCGCCCACAGGGCTTCCACACCCTCTGGGGGTTCCACAGGGTGGAGGGTGGGGTGAAGGTTAGAGCGGCAGTACAACACTAATCCTCCACCACGTTTACCTGTCCTGAGGCGGTGAAAGAGTTGATAACCCGTGATGGTGCAGGTTTCAGGGGTTATTTGCCAGGCTTCGGTTATGGCTGCTACATCAACACTGATAGTGTTGACGGTGCTGATGACTTCACCCAGTTTGTTATTGAGGGATGTCACGTTGGATAGTAGTATTGAGGGCAAGTCATACCACAGTCGAGGCACTTCGAGATCTTTGTAAGGCTTGTCTCGTTTGTAGGGTGCTTTCTTCCTTGAGGTGGTGATCACTGGTATTTGTTTGTTGACTGACCTGCCTTGTCTTGTGCGTTATACGCTGCGAAATACGGTACTTCATAGCCATTATAATATGGTTTCATAAGGCTTTAGTGAGCGTTTGACTGTAATACAGTATTGATGAGGCACGCTGGCTGTCTGGCATCACCCGGCAATGTTTACATTTGAAGGTCGATGCCTCAGCTGAAGACCCAGGACTTATGCCTGCCTGGGACTAACTTTAGCTACTCACGCCGAGTCTCAGATTAACACCTGGGATATAGGACTCCACAGGGCTGGTTTGGGCTCTGAAGACGAGCCAGAGACGAAGTGCTAGCTTAATAAGTATGGGCCCTGAACCATGGAATGCCACTCCTTTTAATTCCCCTGAGACTTAAAGCCCTCCTAAGCCCTTCATTCCTTCCCGTCACATCTTACCCTCGCCCCCTAATCCCTGTGTTCCCTTCAGCCACACTTTACCCTTGCCCTCTAATCCCTGTGTTCCCTTCAGCCACACTTTACCCTTGCCCTCTAATCCCTGTGTTCCCTTCAGCCACACTTTACCCTTGCCCTCTAATCCCTGTGTTCCCTTCAGCCACACTTTACCCTTGCCCTCTAATCTTTGTGTTCCCTTCAGCCACACTTTACCCTTGCCCTCTGTAAAGGCTTAGAGATTGCGAGAACTACGTTCGCCTCCAATGCCGAAGGTTCAGGATAGAAAATGATAGGTATCTCAGGAAGTGGGAAGGCAAACACTTGCTAACTTAACATTAGGTTTATTAAATAACAAGTTAATAACACTGATAACCCTAACCGTCTAGCATCCTCTCCACACAAATGATACTACCTAAATAGTAATCACATTACAGGCAGCTAAGAAAAGAGCACGAATAAACATGGGAGAGGAATGATAGAGAAGGTTAGACTTACCTGATGCGGAGTCGTATACACGGAAGTCAATCAGGACAACCGAGGACACTGTGCACACAATCACCACAAAGGTGTAACAAAAATCAACAATGAACTCCCCCAAACACGTAACAGTGATATAACCGTCTATTAAACCTCACCATAGTATTTCAAGTATAACAACAACACAGCCTTTAGGCCAACACTGTCGGGAGGTTAAATTGAACAAGGTTAAAGATCACCTGGTGTGGGGTCGCGACAGTAGCACAGATGTAACGTAGCACAGCTCAAGACGAGACCAGAGGCGGCAGGATAAGAGTTCCGTCCCCTCTCCATACAGCGGCTTGAACAGGCGGAGAGAGAATCACTTCAGCCCACGAAAGTGATGTCTTCTAAATGAGGACCTCAGCCGAGTGGTGTGGATGTATGTTGCCGGCAGAAGGCTGGAGGTCACTGAGGATATTAACAAGACGGAGATCAGTCAACACCACTGATTCTCCTCGCGGGTTCAAAGCGTGCATCAGCAATTCACGTGAAGCATCACGCGTGGACAAGTGGTAGTTACGGTGGCGTGATGTTCCTACGCACACAGAAACACACACACACACACACACACACACACACACACAGTTATGTGAGGGTTGCCGGCGGCCCTTACACAGCCCCCCAAACAAGAATCTGCTGCAAGTAGATGAGAAAGACATTAGATAGGATTATGAGGGTGATCTACTAAGAAAATCAGCACCCACGTTGTCCTTACCAGCAATATGGACAACCCTGAATTTATAAGCTTGCAAGCTAAGTGACCATCTGAGAAGTCTACCATTCTTTCCCTTGAATGTGGCCAAGTACACCAAAGGTCTGTGATCTACCTCTAAAATAAATTCTTTCCCTCCAAGATAATAATCAAACTTTAACACGGCAAATACAATGGCCAAACATTCCTTTCCCGATCCAGCAATTTTCTACTGGCATACGATACGGGATGGGGATGATCGTTGTAATACTGGAGCAACACTGCTCCCAGCCCGTGGTTGGAGGCATCTGTTCCGAGTACAAAGGTCCTTTGATGGTTTGGGAGCCGAAGAACTGGAGCAATGGAGAGGGCAGACTTGAGGTGGGCAAACCGGCTTAGCAGATCTTCGCTCCAATGAAGAGGTTCTTTTACACCCTTCTTCAACAAGTCTGACAAGGGACCAGTATACTCAGATGCCTGTGGGATAAACATTTTGTAAAAAGATATTAACCCCAGGAAGCTGCGCAGGAGCTTCTTAGTGGAAGGGGGAGAGGCAGTGGTCAGAGCCTCGACCTTGTCATGCAGGGGCCAGAGATGACTGCCATCCAGCCGAAAACCAAGATACTGGATGGATTCGACCCCAAAGCGGCACTTTGACGGCTTGACGGTGATGTGATGGTCTCTCAGCTTGCTAAGGACGGAACGAAATGCGGCCAGGTGTCCTTCCCAATTTTTAGAGTGTATAAAGATGTTATCAAAATAAAAGCTCACATCAGGTAAATCGGCCAGGACAATCCTCATCAGCCGAATATACGTGGTACAGGCAGTAACTAAACCAAATGGCATCCTTAGAAACTCCATCAAACCCAGGTGGGTAGGAAAAGATGTTAAGGGTTTGGCTCTGTCAGACAGCGGTACTTGGTAATATGCTTTACACAAGTCCAACTCTGAGAAATACTTAGAGCCTGAAAACTTATACAAGTCCTCTTCCATATTGCAAGTAGGCTCAGCATGAAATACAGTGACAGAGTTTAATTGACGATAATCAACTGCCATTCTGAAGGAGCCATCTGGCTTTCTTACCATCACTACAGGTGAAGAGTGCTGGGATGCGGAGCGTTGAATGATGCCTTGCTGCAGGAGTGTTTCCACCTCTTTCTCAAAATAGGGTTTGAGGTGAACTGGGACCGGATAAACCTTAGCCCAAACTCTGTCTGTGGTTGTGAGCGAAATGTCATGCTCCATGGTATTAGTGCAACCAGGAGTGTTAGAGAATATGCCGAGGAATTCACCTAGAAAGTCTCTTAATCCTTTTTGTTGTAAATCAGCCAGGTGAGAACCAATCTCGGGTTCGGTGTCCTGCTGGTCGTCGGTCACACCATCAAGGGTCAGAGGCAACTGGTTAGAATAATCTTGGCAGTCGTCGACTCTGATGACTGGGGTAGCCTTCTGCCCGTCTGCTTCTGGACTCGAATCCTCGAGTGTAGAGATCTCATCCAGAACAGATGCTTGCATGGACTGTACTCTACGAAAATACTTCTTTAACAAGTTCACATGATAAAGTTTAGGACCTCTAGGAGTGTCAATCAAATAATCAACTCTACCACGTCTCTCTAATACCTCGTATGGGCCTTTCCATGCGATAAGTAACTTGCTTGTTTTGCTCGGCAGCAATACGAGCACTTTATCTCCGGGCCGGAACTGACGGTCTTGTGATCTCACGTCAAAGTAGGCTTTATATCGGCGGGCACTTATATTGGCATTTTGTGCCGCTATCTTGGCACACTCTGACAGCTTATCCCGGAGCTCAATCACATACTGGAAACAGCTTCTCTCCTGCTCTTGGATGTTACGATCCTCCCACAAATCTCGCAGAGCAGTTAAAGGTCCTCTCACGGAACGGCCGTATAATAAATCAAATGCAGAGAAGCCAGTTCTGTCTTGGGGAATTTCTCTGAGGGCAAACAAAGTTGGTATTAAATACCTATGCCATTCCTTAGGTTTGTCTTCACAGAGCTTCCTCAGCGAGGCCTTCAAAGGTCCATGAAGTCGTTCAATGCGGCCGTTGCTGCTGGGGTGGAAGGGTGTAGTAAAGATAGGCTTTACACCAAGTAGCTTATGTAGTTCTGCCATCAAGTTAGAGGTGAACTGAGTACCTCGGTCTGATAACACTTCCCGATGGAAAGAAGGGCTTCAGCCACATATATAGAATCAATATCCTTTAGGGGTACTGCTTCCGGGAAACCCGTAGCAAAATCAATCAGAGTTAGGGTATACCTCTGACCATCTGAAGACGGGGGTGACAAGGGACCCACCAGATCAATGGCAACCCTGTAAAATGGTTCCGTAATTACACCCACCCACGCACCCACTCCATCAGGTCCATAAGCCTTCTGAGAGTTGAGGCCGGAGAGGGCATAGAAAACATCCTTCTTAACCCTCTGAGTACCGCGCTATGGCGAGAAAACTAGTACACCCCATACCGCACTATGTGCAAATTTTTTTTTTTTTTTTTCAAAACACTCGAATCTATCCCAAAACCATAAAAAATGTTGTCATTCCCCTTTCCGTAGCTTAGAAGTGTACCCCCTTCATCTCACCCGCAGCCCCGCCCCACCCGTCCAGCCCCGCTCAGCCGAGAGCGAGTTCATGCGGCTGTGCCCGCCACTCCGTTTCAGCGCGGTTTTGTAGTTCCACACTTTTTACACTCAGTGCATCATATATACATTTTATTTACACTATATACCTGACATACAGTCTCTTCTCGTAAAAAAAAACACAGTAATTCATATATACACTTTATTTACACTATATACATGACATGCAGAGTCTTTTCTCTGAAAAAAAAAAAAACCCACTTGTTGCTTCACATATACACTTTAGGTGCACTTTATACATGACATACAGAGTCTTTTCTCTCTGTTTTTTTAAAGCTAACACACACACACACACACACTTATATATATATATATATATATATATATATATATAGATATATATATATATATATATATATATATATATATATATATATATATATATATATATATATATATATATATATATATATATATATATATATATATATATATATATATATATATATATATATATATATATATATATATATATATATATATATATATATATATATATATATATATATATATATATATATAATTATTGACACAGTTATTTATGTACACAATATTTACAGTTCACACGCAAGTATTTTGCACTTAGAAGTTCAACTTTGTGTGGTAGTCCTCGAAGCAGGGGGTGATGCACAGCCCTACGTCGCAGTGTCTGCAGTAGTAGCGGGTGTCAGAGCGCTTTCTTGGGGCCCGTGTCGTGTGGCTGCAGACGTGGCACCTTCGGTAGGGTTTGGGCTTCAACTTGGTTGGGGGATGAGGCGATGAAGTGTCGCTCATTGAGTCTGGCCCTCGTTGGGTCTTGTATCCTGTCAAGGGCGCTCGTTGAATGGGCTGCCTTTTGAAGTCAATGATGAGCTCCCTTGCCAGCTCAGTACAAAACTCCTCACGATGCTCTACTTTGCCCGTCAGTTCCTTGTACACGATGTTGCTGTTGTACAGAACCAGGTCGAGGAGGTGGAAGAAAAACTTTTTATACCACCTCATGGTCTTTCGTTCACACTCAGCTGATGCAACGACCTGGTCCTTCTTGTCCACAAGCCGCATATTGACGTTGTAGTCATTGATGGCTTGTGGTTTCTGCAGACATATGCCGGTACCACGCTGACGTCGTCGGGCTAGTTCCTGGACAGGTTCATGGACCATGGAGAGGACATTTACCTCCTTGTTGTCCATCCACGACAGGAGGAGCATGCCGTTAGCGTGCTTGTAAATTTTGCTGTCTGCCTCTCTCGCGGATGGCAAGGGCGGCAGGTGCTTCCTGTTCCTCCTGACGGTGCCGCATGAGCCAGTGTTGACGCTGCCAAGGTATGCACACAAGCTGGGGCTCGTGTACCAGTTATCGGTGTACAAGATGCAGCCCTCGTTCAGGTACGGCTTCATCAAAGTGCACACCACAGCACCAGCTATTAGGATGTCGGCAGGGGCAGGCTCGAGCTCTGTCTTGCTGCCCATGTACAACAGCACATCCTGGACATAGCCAGACTTGCAGTCACACATGACGAAAGTTTTCAACCCATAACGGTGACGCTTGCTGGGTATGTATTGGCGGATGCCAATATTGCCCCTCCACAGGCACAGACTCTCATCAATCACCAACTTCTGGTGGGGATTGAAACCTTGCTGGATCTTCTCCCTCAGGTAGTCGCTCACAGGTCTTATTCGTTCCATGGGGTCTTTATCCGCCTTCGGCTTGTCCTGGTTGCAGGTGTGGGAAAGCAGGCTGTCGATGAAGTGCAAGTTGCCGCGGTTTGCCTGTACCATGTTGCGCCCCATGACACGATTGAAGCCTGGGGTGGCGGTGAGAGGGTCTGTGGACCAGTACTTGTGGATGGAGTTTTTTTTTATTGTCCCCATTAGGATGACTATGGCCAGGAAAACGTACAGCTCGTCAGGGGTAACTGGAACGAAGCCGTTGTAGAGAGAGCGTGGGTGGTCAACCTTGCCACCCTTTCGATACCCATTATATCTGTTGGTGGCAGTGCACACGAGCTGGGCAAGAGTATCAGTGAAAAATTGCCGGAAAATATAGCTTCGGCAATTTTCTTGATTCGGTGGCAAGGAAAACGTGGGGCCTGGCTGGTTTGCTGGCGTGAAGTTGTAACGCCGAGGGTGGTACCCAACAACGTCGTCCCAGGTCCAGTTTTCGTTGACCCGAATGGGGCCTGGCAAAGGGTCTGGGGTAGGGTCTTGGGGCGCCGCCCTTGGGTTACGTGGGGCACCACCCGGCCTCGCAGCTATACGCCTAATCAGTCTAGGTGCCTTCACACGTCTATCACAAACGCCGAGGGGGGCTGGATGGCCGGAGCGTGACTGTTTAGCCCCTCGGCTAACATCATGTCTCACCCCTGCATCGTCACCACCGCGGTCATGAACGGTAGTAGGTGCAGGAGGCGCAGCAGAAGAGGTGGGTGGCGGCACATTTTGCGAAGAAGGGGGAGGCGTGGTTGAGGAAAGGCTGGCTGGAGTGGCAGGGGGCTGAGAGGGGCTGAGTGGCGACCTGCTCCTCGACTCCTGCCGAGGCACACCAGAGATCGAAGGGGGCTCGTCCCCAAGTATCACACGACGGCGAGGAGGGAAAATGATGCGTGGTGGGAGGTCATCATCGTCACTGCTGCTGACCCTCCCAGCGTCTTTGTGTGGGGTAGCGTAGAGTCGCCTCCTTGGCAAACGTGGAGCCTTGTATCCACTCTTATTCTCCACATCATCCACGTCAGCTTCCTCGCCTGCATCCACAGTGTCTCCCGTGGGCAAAGGCGTTGAATGCAGCACAGGTACGGGCGTGGTAGCAGGCGAGGGTAACACAGCCTTCGCACGTTTTGGGCGTGACGTGGAACGAGCGGCAGCACGTTTTTGTTTCTTGAACTTGCCGAATGCTTCCACGGCACTCTGCACTCCAGAGGGCTCCCTGCCTCTGTAGCGGTATCGTCAGTAGAGGACTGAGAAAGGTCCCTGAAGAACTCTTCATCTTCGCCTTTCTCAGCTATGAGTATTTCAATCTCGTCAGCACTAGGGAGATACTCTGACTCTAACGAGTCAGTGTCTGTTGATGAAATTTCTTCTTTGTCACTCTCACTATGACTAATATCTCCATCGAGCACAGCTTTGATCTTGCTAGTGGTGTCAAGAATGTCTTTGGGGTTGCGAGCCATGATGTAGAAAATTTGTTTAGGCTCACATAGAGAACAGCGAGACGTATGTGTACGCGAGCTGTGCGGGTCAGGGAAACTGGTGAGTGGCGGTGGGGTGACGAGCAAAACCACAGACAACGACCGTTTTAGGGCAAACTATAATTAGGTTTGCCTACCACTTGTGTATTGAATAAAGCCCATCCTTGCTTGTTGAAAACGTATCCCAGCCCTGATACGCAAATATGGGCCCCATATCTGTCCACACGGGTTCGAATCATGCAGCCGCGACCTTGCCTTTATTCAGCGTGAGCTGCATCTCGCCTGGGGGCATGGTGGTCTGTGAGCAGCTAGAGGAAGTATCTGGTTATCACGTGATACCCTGCTAATCATCCTGGAACAATTATATTTCGAGAAATAAGACCGGTTTTGAAAATTATAAAATGACGATACGGTATCTTCACCCGTATGGGAAGCAACATTTTGTTTTTGGCAGAGGGTGGTAAGCTGTCCTGAACTTTTCCTTTGTTTTCACTATGTGGCGTATCCCATAGGATCACGAGAACCTGGGAGAGGCTAGCCCAACTCTCTAGCTATCACGTGATACCCGGCTGGTCTTCGGGGAACCAAAACTTTTCGCGAAATAAGACCGAGTGTAAGGGTAACTCAGTGACGATGTGGTATCGTCACCCGTACTGGCGGTAACATCCAGTGGTGACGATACCGTATCGTCATCGGTACTCAGAGGGTTAAGAATCTTAATAACAGGCATGAAAGAGTCAAAGGGGGGATGAGTAGGAGGAATATGCCCAAAATCGTCCAGAGTGGAGTTGTTACAGAAAGTTTGAGAGACGAGGTCAGCCTTAGAGATAGCTGAGACAGCAGTGCTGCTGCCAGGGTTAAGGAGAGGAGGGAAAGAGGAAGAAGTGAAATTGGAGGAGATATTTTTGGCTAGATGCCAGAAGTCTCTGGAAGAATTAGAGAAAGCAAGGTGTTGACATTTTCTATGGATGAAGGAGTTTTTGGTAAGTCGGTGAATAGATTTGGCACGATTCTGGGCAGAAATGTACAGATCATGGTTAGTGGAAGTTCAAAGGTTCTGGTACCTTTAGTGAGCTGTCTCTCTATCTTTGATAGCATGAGAACAAGCGTGATTAAACCAAAGCTTTTTAGCATGGGGAGTAGAGAAAGTACGTGAAATGTATGCCTCCATTCCATAGACAATCACCTCTGTGATGCGCTGGGCACACATACAGAGGGGTCTCTCTCCTGGAAGCAGTAATCATTCCACGGGAAATTGGAAAAGTACATCCTCAGGTCGTCCCACCGAGCTGAAGCAAAATGCCAGAAGCATCGCCGCTTCGGTGGGTCCAGAGGATGTACAGGAACTATAGGACAGGATACAGAAATAAGGTTGTGATCGGAGGAGCCCAATGGAGAGAACAGTTTGACAGTAACTAAAAGGGTTATAGGTAAGGAAGAGGTCTAGTATGTTGGGTCTGTCTCCAAGACGGTCAGGAATACGTGTGGGGTGCTGAACCAACTGCACTAGGTCATTGAGGAGAGCAAAGTTGTAGGCTTGTTCACCAGGCTGGTCAGTGAAAGAGGATGAAAGCCAAAGCTGGTGGTGAACATTGAAATCTCCCAAGATGGAGATTTCAGTAAAGGGAGAGTGAATCAAGATGTGCTCCACTTTAACCCTTAGATTACGGCGATCGTATATATAAGTACGCTACCACACGCCCCACCCATATGGCGATCATATATATAATCATCACACTCTACGCTCCCTACGTTTCAAATATACTGCCAGTTCTTGACTGGCAACCGTACACACTCTCATTCATCTCAGCGCGTGCCCTACCGAAGGCCACAGGTCATTTTCCACTTTTGTTTGGAATACATTTGTCATGTCTCGTGATGCGTCAAGCAGTTCCTCTGCTCCGGGCGAAAGTAGAGCGCAGGCGAATCAAGGTGACAGTGACTCTGATGACTGATATGGTACTGACATTGAGAGAGAGAGAGAGAGAGAGAGAGAGAGAGAGAGAGAGAGAGAGAGAGAGTGGGGTGCTTCCATGTGACGCGTCACGGCAACAAGAAAATGCGCAATATTTTTGGTTGTCATACATTTTTTATTATTATTAAAAGAGAAGTTTTATTACACCACCATATTTATACTAGATGAATATACAATTATTGCAAAGACACCATTTCCACCTCTTTTAAATGTCTAAATTTTCCCCGTGCACACCATGCAGAGAAATATACTCTAACCGTACTCTAAGGGTTAAAGTTCAAATAGTCAAAGAATTTTACATAGTTAGTAGAGTTAGGTGAGAGATAAACAGCACAGATGTATTTAGTAAAAGAATGACAATGAAGTCTTAGCCAGATGGTGGAAAATTCTGAAGAGTCAAGGTCGTGGGCACGAGAGCAAGTGATGTCGTTGCGCACGTAGGCGCAACATCCAGCTTTGGATTGAAATTTAGGATAGAGATAGTAGGAGGGAACAGAGTAGAGATTGCTGTCAGTAGCCTCAGAATCCTGTCCCTGGGGGAATTTGTGCCCCCCCCCCCCCCCCCCCAAGGTGGGGACTCCGAGGCTTGGTTGTTGAACGCCATTTTGAACTTTGAATTTTGTGAAAAGGTGTGTGTGTTGTGTGAATGTAGTGCGGTGTTGATAGAAGAGGATCTGTCTTTAGAAAGCATGCTGAACTACTCTCTGGTGTAGATGAGACAAGACAATAGGGAAACGGTTTGTGAGATAATGGGAAGGGTCTTTGGAGGGCTGGAGCACCCTCCTCACTTCCCATATATACCTCACCGGGAGTGGCTTGCGCCTGTTCGGTAGGTGTCTTCCTACCTAATCCAATGGTTGAGGTGAGGCAGCAAGGTAGATGATGATTGTAAACAAAGATATGTATGAGGTGCCCCATGTGCCTTCCACAGTGCCCTTCCAAATGTTATTGATTATTCTACATTTTCAGCACTTGTTTCTGTTTTTAGTTTTGTTTTGTTTGACTGACTGGAGCGTCAACTTGGGTGCGGAATTATATAGTTTGATGCACCGCTTTCATCTATTTTTAAGTATTTCCAATTCTTTCCACCAGTTTACCTTAATTCTACAACTGATTGAAGCTAAAAATGACCCTTGGCTAAAAATTACTCCGAACTATTGGATTCCAGATTATTGGATTTTTACGGTATTACTTGATTAGTATAGAATGAAGCATTCATTAGTAAATAATTTGCATGGTATTGAATGTTTAAGTATCAGAAGTTGGAAATAAAATGTCAAAAATTTTGTGGGGAGTACCCAAGAGTAAATTGGGATTTTAATGACTACTTAGGCTACTTGTAAGAAGTTCTCATTAATTACAGTACAGGTTATAGTATGGATAGCTGATAAATTATGGCATTTATGATAGTTTGTGTTGCTTTCAGTGAACAGAAATATTAATAGTACATGTGTAAAATTTCTCAGTGTTCTTTTGCAGGCCTAGAAGCAAAAAATTTGGGGGGAACAATCCAAACATTCATGGAAATTCACTGTTCGCTGGAGTCCATGCCCCTAACCTTCATGAATAACAAGGGACATGTTTAGTATTTCATAAAACTGAATCAAGTCCTGTTATTAACTTAGCCTCTGAATGCCACCTCTGGCTATATGGGCATGCGGCATGACTCCTGGAGGTCAATCCTGCCTGTAGAGTTGTTTCTGTACAAGACAGCCGTGAATGGAGGAGGCCAAGGGGATGCCCGTGTTACTCATGGCTCGGGCAAGTTGAGCAATCCTAAGAGGGGCTTGGAACTGGAAGCATAGCTGCATTGAAGTTTGCTCAGGGGAACTTTCAGGGGTGGAGGTGGCGAGTGATTCAAGCGATGCACTCCCTGTCATGTGTTCCCTATTACGTAGTTAGTTACCCATAAGAGTTTACCCTGATACAAGCCTAGGCCACAGTTTTCAGAAAGACACATATTGAGAAAATGCATTTTGTGGGGTTATAGCCTACTCAGTGAATGATACCTTTAAAGTCTACCAAGCTGTTGATCTTCACTCATTTATATTTTCATTAATATGTATGTGAAGAAATTTGTAAAAGCTATCGTGACTTGGATTTTAAAGATTACATAAACAATGTTGTTTTACTCACAGGTTCAAAATAACAATATGAATCTTGTGGAAAACACAGCTTAACTTTACAAGAATGTCTTTGTTCTTGACAGGGGCCTGAGAGTTGGCAGCTGTCTCCCCAACCTGGAGGTTTTGCGGAACAATGTCTTTGGTGACCACCACACAAACTCTATGCGAGTATCTCTTGGGGCAGCAGCACTCCTCATACAGCCCAAGATGGAGACAGTGAAGACACTCACCTGGGACACCAACCGAGCCATCATGCACTTATTGGACACAGAAGCAAAGTTGAAGGTATTGACAATAGAGCTGTAGAACTCATACCCAAATAGCTCATGATATTTGATTACCATACATTATTTTGTTTCATGTATTATTCCATAAAACAGAAGAAGTACCTGTTTTCTTTTAAATGTGATGTGTATGTTTAATTTATCTCAAAGTAAAAAATGCTCAGATAAACATTCCCAAAGTAGCCATGTTTCTTTGTAATTGACTTTATACAGTAGGCACTTTTTTTTTTTCTATCTCCGCCTATTGCGCCGGTAGGCTTGCTTGAGGGGCCTGGATGGTATTCGGCCCCAGCCCATCATGGCGCAGGCAAGTGTTTATAGTGGCGCCATCTTGATATATGCGTGGTAAAGTTTTTACCTGCCTTGAACTAAACTCGGTACAATAGAAGGCTGAAGGAACAATGAAAACATTTTTTTTATACTTTGTAGTACTTTATTGGATATCCTTTGGCATTTCTAACAAGCTTCAGATGCTTTGGAAGAGAGTCTGCTAGAGTCTGGGGGTAAGTTTGAGGCATGGAGTCCCACAGTTGCTGGATGGCGTCCTAGAGCTTTGGTATCGAGGAGACATCGTAGTTCTGCAACCTGGACTTGATCTTTCCCCAGAGGTTTTCTATAGGGTTTTTATCAGGGGAGTTGCCAGGCCAGGGGTTGAAGTAGCGAATGCTCCCAAAACCAAAAGCATCAGTCACTAATTTGGCTCCGTGACAAGGTGCCCCATCCTGCATAAAAAAATCTGCCTGGCAAGCCTCCAGCAACAGGTCAAGGTGGTCTATCAGCAGGCCCAGGTAGTTGTGCTGATTCATTCTCAGGTTCTTTGAAAGGAAAACTAAGTGCCCCAGGCCATGGTAGGAGAAGCAACCCCAAACCATAACTGAATCAGGGTGCTTAATGGTGTGGTGTGTGTACCATAGCTTAAGAGGGTCGCTACCACGTTTACGGTACACATAATTCCTGGCACCATCACTCACAGTAAAAGTACTCTCGTCACTCCAAAGTACTTTCCTCCACTGCTCCAAAGTCCAATGTTGGTATTGACGAGCGAAATTGATCCTCATTTGCCTATGGCGCTCTGTTACCCAGGGTTTGGGAACAGCACGACATCTGCGGTACTTGAGCACTTTGTGCAAGTAACCTTGAAGTGTATGTATTGCCACATCACCGAGTATCTTGTTTTTTTTCTGCTTTAATTCTTTTGCTGTAAGGGTCGGGCTGCACTCCACCTGCCTCTTGATGGCATTCAGGGTCCTCTTGGAAAGCAGCTTTTTCTTCCCCGGCCTTTTCTAATGGGTCGGGAGGGGACCGGGTCCTGCATCACGTATTTTCTTAGTCCATAGCTGTGCTCCACGGACTGAAATTCCCGTGTTCTTGGGAGTACACCAATTAGACTTTCCCTCCTTGTAGAGAGCATGTATGACCTCTATCTGAGCCTTTGAGAGTTGTTTTTTCTTCGGCATGGTCAGCAGTAGAGGAGTTGAATGTATAGTGTGCCTCGCAAAAAATTTGTCAGAAGAAATTACCACAGAGCGACAAACATGCTCTCCGTGCAAAGGAATGAGGCACACTGAACCCTCTACGGGAATGGAGACGAAAGGCAAGTCGTCACTCAATTGCTAAGTAAGAGCGTTGCCAGATCTATCTAGAATTAACGAGATGGCAGGGGCATTTTATAAAGTGCGGTTTTCATATCGTTCCACCTGCATACATATATCAACCAGGGCTTACTGTATATATATATATATATATATATATATATAGATATATATATATATATATATATATATATAGATATATATATATATATATATACACATTATATATACAGGTACCTCGATTTACGCGAGTATTGCGTCCTTGAAGAGGTCGCGTAAATCAAAAATCGATGTAAATTAAACAAGAGGTAGGTTTCTGTCGAAAAATAAATATTCACTTCATTTAGTGGAGAGAGAAAGAGAGAGAGAGAGAGAGAGAGAGAGAGAGAGAGAGAGAGAATATGCATATCACCAAGATATCCACTCAGGTACTCAGTCTCAGCCTCACTTGTGTGAGGAAGAAATGAGGGACACCATGAGCGACTGGCTAGTATTGGTACCGTATTGAGCAGTCTGGTACCGGTACCATACTGTATTGCTGGTACCGTTAGTATCGGTACTGGTACCGGTACATGCCCACCCCTATTGTTGAGTAGCGTGGCATCGTGGGCACTGTATTGTTGTTCAAGTGGCGCGCGGGGAGAACTGAGCTCAGCTGTGTGGCCGCAGTGAGACATCGTAATGAAAACGTAAATATATATATATATATATATATATATATATATATATATATATATATATATATATATATATATATATATATATATATATATATATATATATATATATATATATATATATATATATATATATATATATATATATATATATATATATATATATATATATATATATATATATATATATATATATATATATATATATATATATATATATATATATATATATATATATATATATATATATATATATATATATATATATATATATATATATATATATATATATATATATATATATATATATATATATATATATATATATATATATATATATATATATATATATATATATATATATATATATATATATATATATATATATATATATATATATATATATATATATATATATATATATATATATATATACAGTCACCTCTCGATTAACGCAAGGGTTACATTCTTGGAGATGTCGTGTTATTTTAAATCGCGTTATTTAAACTTCCCCATAGGAAACAATGGTAATAGGGGGGGGGGTTACGTTCCTGTACACTGGGAAAGTCTTCCTATTTTGGGGATTTTGTTACTCTAACCTCAAAAAAACCCATTATTAATACATTAGTAGGTCACAGAAACAACAAAAACACACATTCTCAATTTATTTAAATTTGTTCTTCAACTGCCTCGGCCACCATCCCTCCTCGATCTTGATCTTGATCTTGATGTCACAGGTGGCTTGGGATTTATCCCCAGCCAGGCCCTTGTATCGGCAGCTCCTGTGAAAGAAAACAAAAACATGCGGAAAGTCTATGTTCTACTCGGGGCAAGGTATCATTCCCTACATCTTGCACGCCACATGCTCTCCAGGAACTCTTTCACTGCCTCAATCACGCGTCCATTCGTCTCTCCACTCATCCCCAGCAGCAGCACCATCCACTCCCTTCCAGTCCTCCCATTCACCTCATGTCCCATCTCATTCAGAAACACCTGCATCATATTCGCTCTCTCTCTCTTTCATACTTCTTACATTTACCCCGCGCTCCCATCACCAACCACTCCCTTCACCTCCGCCACTCCACCTCACTTGCCTCCTTCCTCTTCCTTTGACTACCCATGCTATTGGCGACAAAGATAACTCCTTTAAGTTAAAGTTTTCTAAAGAAAGAATTGCTACATTACATTTGTAAGTCACTGACAACAAAAACACGTCCTCACACTCACCATCACTTTGTTGATGCGTCACTGGTCATCGTCTGCCGAATCCTCACCCTGCTCTCCCTCCTCCCTCCTTACCCCGTCCTTCCACCTCCTGTGAGGAGGTGAAAGGATGCTTGGGTGCCATAGTTGAGGTCAAAATGCAGTGTACGTATTCCAGAGAAACGTTCCACTTACATTGCCGGCTAGCTTCAGACTGAGACAGCGTCTCTGCGCGGTGACGTCATCGATAAAACTCGTGTTAAATCGAACATATCGCGTTAGTTAAACGTATATCATTAAATATCAACTCATGTTAAATCAAAAACGCGTTATTTAAACTCATGGTAATCGAGAGGTGACTACATATATATATATATATATATATATATATTATATTATATTATATATATATTATATATTATATATATATATATATATATACAGTCACCTCCGATGGTTCATGGTCTCACCCATCGCGTTTCAGATTCGCGTGTCAACTAATAGTGACCCCCGCTTATACGGCCCCAGTTTCACAGATCTGCGGATGCATTGACGCTAAATAGGAAGGCAGAGAGGAGGGAGGGAGGCAGAGAGGAGGGGAAGGAGAGAGGAGGAGGAAGGCCGCGAGGCGGGAGGGAGGGAGGCAGAGAGGAGGGGGGAAGGGAGAGAGGAAGGAGGCGGGGCAATGGACGTTTGGTTGCTCCTGAGTGACGTCACGGTTAGACTGTGACGTCAAGCTTTCCTATTGGCCAGCAGCTCACTCAGGGACGACTGCTATTTATCGAGATTTTCTCATAGCAACATTATCCTAAAAAAAAAAAATTCACGCGCCGCCACACTGCAGTGTTGCCAGATTGGGCTACTTATCGCAAATTGGGCTACTTTTGGGTCTTCTGTGTTGTTGTCTAACAAGGTCTTGTCTCATTTCAGTCATTAAAAAGAACGAAAAAAACATGTTTTATATGACGTGTCAGAGGTGACTTCCCCAAATGCATATTTTCCCATAGGGTTATAGTTCGCCGCGGTTTCGCATCGCGCAAGTCGGGAACGAAATACCTGCAACGGGGATGTATATATATGTGTGTGTGTATAGATATATATCTATCGATATATATATATATATATCTAGATATATATATATATATATATCTATATATATATATATATATATATATATATATACACACACACACACACACACACACACACACACGTGTGTGTAGGTTTATCATACATGCTAAATATCATTAATCGATACATCGCAAAATGAAGGAAGAACTGGATATTTTTTACTTATTTATATATATATATATATATATATATATATATATATATATATATATATATATATATATATATATATATATATATATATATATATATATATACAGTCGTCCCTCAAATAGTATGGGGGTTAGGGACCCAGGACCCCCGTACTATTCGAAAATCCGTATAAAATTAGTGCCCCCCCTAGAAACTCTCCTGGGCACTTACGGAATCTGGCTCCCGCCTGGCTCAGTTGCCAGTTATGCATTTTCTGCTGCAATCACAGTGCAGTGTTACTACACTGGGGGGATCGAGGGGGGCAGGTCAGGTTATTTAAAGTTTGGTTGGAGTAGTTTAAATATGCGTCCCTTAACTACATACATAATAGCGAGGCACAATGCCGTATTTTGGAGACGCGGAGTCAGTCTCCACAATTACCGTTTCGTATCTTATTTCAAATATGATTTAGAAAGCAATAGAGACTATGGTTGAGAGTACGAGAGTGTGAGTGTATGACATGGCCCGGCAGAAAATACATAACTGGCAACTTTGTCCGGCGAGTAGAAGCTGAGCCAGGTGGGACTCGGATTCACGTGGTATGCTCTCTCTACCGCAACTTAACTCATACCAAAATGTAACTTCTCCTAAATCTGATTTCTTCTGCATGGTGAACAGCTTTCTCGAACGCTTTGGGGTGCATAGAGCAAGTGTTTTGGCTTGTCTCTTGAGTCCCATGTTCATGTTATATGGTAATGGCGAAGCGTATCTGAGGTTGTGCACACACACAGACTTAAGGAAAGCACATACGTTTCAGTCTGGCAAAACAGTGTTCCTGATGTGCACACACATTAACTGAGGAGATGCGCATGGGTGGCAGTCTGGTAGAACCATTGAGGTAGAATTGGCGGAGTCAACACGGCCCGGTAATCCCATTCATTGAGGTGAAGCCACTGAACTGTCATTTTTAGGGCTGGAAGATACGGGATACACGGGTGAGAACAGCCTGGCCTGACCTGACGACACCTGACACCTGGCAGGTTTCCACAGACTTGCGGCCCTAAAAATGACAGTTCGGTGGATTCACTGAACTGGGCTGATGTCGACTCCACCAATTCTACCTCCATGGGTAGAACAGTCTTGCCACTCACGCCATGGCACTTGGTGCGACGAGCAGGAAATTTTAAAAATCCTAAAATTTTTTCTTTAACAATCCGTATAAAACCGAAACGTACTATTGGAAACTGTACTATTTGAGGGACGACTGTATATATATATATATATATATATATATATATATATATATATATATATATATATATATATATATATATATATATATATATATATATATATATATATATATATATATATATATACAGCCATTTTAGAACTAATTTTAGAATAAAACATTTGTTTTTAAGCACAAAAATTTTCTGAATACAATGGTTATTTTAGATCTTAGAACAAAGTAGACAAGGTAGGATTTCTAATAAGTATGAACATCAAATGTTATTCTCTGACTTCTTCTCACCCTAATTTTTACATTATGTTACCCTGTTCCGTTCTAAAATCTACATTAGAGTACAGTCACTACGCAGTCCAATGGCATCAACAAAATTCACCTATTTAGTGTATCAGACAAGCAAGGTAAAGATATGAATATTTTTTAAAACTGCTTGATTGTTGGGTGATGGAGATGTCACACGCCCCACCTGCCAACAGCCAATCAGCAGCATCCTTACATACTCGACTAGGGATCCAGCTACTGCTGAGATGGATCCATCCTATGTGAATGAACTATGTACTCATAGTAGTAGTGTAAAAATTTTTTTTTTTTTTTTTACAACAAAGGAGACAGCTCAAGGGCACAAAAAAAAGAAACAATAATAAAAAAAAAAAGCCCGCTACTCGCTGCTCCTAAAAAAGAATCAAAAGAGGTGGCCAAAAGAGACATCAATTTCGGGAGGAGAGGTGTCCTGATACCCTTCTCTTGAAGAGTTCAAGTCATAGGCAGGAGGAAATACAGATGAAGGAAGATTGTTCCAGAGTTTACCAGCGTGAGGGATGAAAGAGTGAAGATGCTGGTTAACTCTTGCATAAGGGGTTTGGACAGTATAGGGATGAGCATGAGTAGAAAGTCGTGTGCAGCGGGGCCGCAGGAGGGGGGGAGGCACGCAGTTAGCAAGTTCAGAAGAGCAGTTGGCGTGGAAATATCGATAGAAGATAGAAAGAGAGGCAACATCGCGACGGAATGTAAGAGGTAGAAGACTATCAGTAGGAGGAGGAGAACTGATGAGATGAAGAGCCCTGACTCCACTCTGTCCAGAAGAGCTGTGTGAGTGGAGCCCCCCACATGTGAGATGCATACTCCACACGAGGGTGGACAAGGCCCCTGTATATGGATAGCAACTGCGCGGGGGAGAAGAACTGACGGAGACGATACAGAACGCCCAACCTCGAGGAAGCTGATTTAGCGAGAGAGGAGATGTGAAGTTTCCAGTTAAAATTTTGAGTTAAGGATAGAACGAGGATATTTAGTGTTGAAGAAGGTGACAGCTGAGTGTTGTTGAAGAATAGGGGATAGGTGTTTGGAAGATTGTGTCGAGTTGATAGGTGGAAAAATTGAGTTTTTGAGGCATTGAAGGACACAAGGTTCCTTCTGCCCCAATTGGAAATGATAGCAAGGTCTGAGGTTAAGCGTTCTGCAGCCTCCAGTCTGGAGTAGTGTACTTCCTGTTGTGATGGTCTTCTATTGAAAGAAGTTGAATAATGCAGAGTGGAGTTGTCGGCGTATGAGTGGACAGGACAGTTCGTTATGGAAAGAAGATCATTGATGAATAACAGGAAGAGAGTGGGTGATAGGACAGAGCCCTGTGGAACACCACTGTTGATAGGTTTAAAGGAAGAACAGTGACCGTCTACCACAGCAGAGATAGAACGGCCGGAAAGGAAACTGGAGATAAAGGAACAGAGAGAGGGATAGAATCCGAAAGAGGGCAGTTTAGAAAGCAAAGACTTGTGCCAGACTCTATCTATTTAGAATTTGAAATAGTAATAGAAACCTTGTCCTTATCCCCATGTTTGCACTGTCTCTAATTCATTTCATCTTTTTGCAGAACTCTTCTAGAATTGATCGAAAATTTCGGCTGACAAAGTTGCTGGTCCGTTACCATGAACACACTGACTTAGAGAAGGTGGAACGGCTCTTCAAGGCGTGTCCATGCATTACTAACCTGACCTTTATCATCACAACAAGCATTAAGAGACAGCTGTCCCTACTGATTGGGGTTTGTATCCTTCATCTTTCAGTATACTCTCCTACCTATATTAATATGTTTTATATAACTGTTTCTCATTCTAATGAAACATACATCTGTCCCACCTTTTTCTCAGATTTGCACATTCGCGAATTTTGCCCTAATTGCTCAAAGGTAACCACAAGAAATTTTCATGGCGCCGCTCCAAACATTCCCAGTCCACCCGTGAACAATTTGTCTGTTCCTAAGGGAAGGGCAATATATACATGTATAAAGCAGCATAAAATATCTTAAATACCATCATTCATCAACTATACATACCATAAACTGTTCTGTAGTGTATGTAAAGTTCTTACAAATACTTAGTCTTTCACATCTCACTTTGCTGTTAGGTACTCACCACAAAGTCTCTGCCATTTTCTTATTCAACTTGAGTGCTTAAGCATTTCATATCATTTGAATGATTTACTAATGAACATTTGTTTGCTATAAAAATTGGGTAATAATATGAAACGGGTAATCAAAACTTAATCATAACTACAAGCAGCTGTTCAGCTGGTAACCGTATACAAACAGGCGATGTGTGACTTGCCACTTACTTAGCCTGTGTGAACACGTACTTGGTTGTATTCCTCTCTAGCTCAGTTGCAGGACAGGCTTTGTGTAGTACAGGGTGTCTTCGGGCTTAGAAGCTTTATAATACACGGAAATGTTTGGAAATAGTGAACTTTAGCTCAAAAAACAAAGTTCATTTTGTGGAGTAAATATTTAGAGAAGAAAAGCATTATAAACAGCAGTAGACAATTCAGGTTTAGATAAGGAAGATCTTGTCACACAGACTTACTAAGCCTCTATTCAAGAATGATAGACATTACCCGGGAAAGAGAGGGATGAGCAGATTCCATCTACCTGGACCTGGGGAAAAAAATGGTTAAGTGCCACAAAATATTGATATAGAAATTAGAAAAGATTAGTGGCCTTCAGGGGAGAATGATTGACTGGATGAAAGGCTATTTGGAGGTAAGAGAAATGAGAACAATGGTAAGAGATAGAAAGTTAAAGAGGGGACAAGTAAGAAGTGGTGTTCTTCAAGGTTCAGTATTGGCACCCATAATGTTTTTAATCTATATAAATATGATGAAGGGTATCAACAGATATATAAGTTTGTTTGCAGGCTAATGAAGAAAATAACAACTCAAGAAGACTGTGCAAACCTACAAAATTATCTAGATAAAATTTACAAATGGAGCAAAGAATGGGAAATGGAATTTAATGTAAAAAAGTGTCACATATTGGATATTGTGAAGAGTGAAATATCCCCACAGGACTATGAATTGGGTGATAAATTATTATTTAAAGAGAGAAAAGAGAAAGACTTTTGAGTTGTCATACAGGAAAACCTTTCACCTGAATGTCACATCAACAAAATATTTGGAAAAACATATGAATTAACGTATTTGTCGGCTTATAAGACGCATGGGCTAATGAGATGCACCCCCAATTCCGGCAGGCAGTCAGGTGAAGATTTTTCGCCTGACATTCGTGGCCCTCCCCACTATCAGGTCATTATTAGCCCCTTCACTCCGGTGACGCCGACGTTGGTGTCCGACGGACGTCCAACGGCGTCACCATATGGATAAGGTTAGTCCTCCTCTAAACCTCTTAATCCTCTTCTATTTCCTCTTAATCCTCTTCTAAACCTCTTAGGAGGAAATGGAAGAGGATGAAGAGAAAATTAGAGGAGGATTGAGAGGTTTAGAAGAAGATTAATCCTCTTCCATTTCCTCTTGACCCTTTCCATACTGTGATGCCGACGTCTGCGTCATGGATGGAAAGGGTTAAAGTTTCACATGTATTCAGATCGTTATCAAATCCCAATACTTTACATTTTAAACCCTTTATATTTGGTGGGACCTGCCAGAATTGGTCCTTCTTATAGACTTGAGGGCACTGCTTTGAGATGTGAACAAACATGGCAGAGACAGCGACATTCAGAGGGGTAACGGGTGTAAAGTTTGTGCATCATATTTCTTTATTATTATTTTACATCATAAGTCTAGTTGTTGAAATATTCTAGTACATTTTTAAAACATAAGAAAGTGTGAAATTTCAAACTTGAATGGAGAAACAGGCACTTGTAAATATCCAATAATAACCTATCTTCTCAGTATCTCGTCAATATTATCCATATATTGTTTGTGTTTATCAATCAAACGAAGTTAAACAGTTTTATGAAGAAGGTCTGTCTTACCTCAATTATCCCAGTCTACTAAGGAAACGTAGTGTGTCTTGCACGTGTTGTCAGGTTTGGTGTACAGCCGTTAACTAGTTTGTTTAGGTACAAGCATTAAGTCACTTAATTTTCTTCCCAAGTGGTGTCATTTTATATGAAGTAGTGTTAAGTACTACTGTTATACATTGTTACTTGAGAAAAGAGTTGCTGTCGTTGCTGTAAATGCTATCGCCACCCTGTTTACGCTATGGAAGGTTTGCAGTTTAATTCAAGAGTGCCGCTGGTTCACTAAAACTTCACTAGCCAGTGACCCAAAGCTAAACCTTGACCTTATAATAACAAATTTTTTGAGGTAAACCCTTAAAACAGATACCTTAAGGAGGTGCCACAGTGGCAGTTTTCCTCCAACCGTTGGGGCTTTCTTCGGGCAGTGCCCTTACACCCAACTGAGAGCGAGTTAAGAACATAATAACATAAGAACACAGGGAGACTGCAAGAGGCTGAGTGGCCTACACATGGCAGCTCCAGAATCCCCCCCATACTCACAATGGGTGAGGTGTAGTTTCAGGGGTTACAGGTAGAGGCTTGATCCTCGTTTACCTTCGCTACGGGCGTTCGCTCCAGTACCCTGTCACCTTACTGCACCCACACCTCACTACCACCTGTCATCCTCGTCCATGAAGCTATCCAGTCTACTCTTAACCCTTTCGATACGATGATGCCTACGTAGGCATCATGAAGCCCCAGTAGCATATACGATGACACCTACGTAGGCGTCATATTTCTATTCTGTTTCTTCTTCTGTTGAGTTGTCCCGTACTTTGTGTTGGTTACTAAGACGCCGTATGCTGTCCTTGAAATCCTATTGCTCCTCCCACCATCCTTGTTCCCACCAATCACAAAAAATGAGCTACAGTATGCACCGCCTTCTTCCCGCCTTGTGTCTAAAATTATGAAGTCTCATTGGCTGTCTCTCTCTCTCTCTCTCTCTCTCTCTCTCTCTCTCTCTCTCTCTCTCTCTCTCTCTCTCTCTCTCTCTCTCTCTCTCTCTCCCCCCCCAGACACCAAGGTGCCAACACCACCACTCCGTGCCTCTCTCTCTCTCTCTCTCTCTCACACACACACACACACACACACACACACACACACACACACACACACACACACACATGTACACACATACATTGTCTGTGATGACAAAGGAGTATCTGGCAGCTCTGACTGATGATAACAGAGTTGTATTTGCTGATAATTTCTCAACATTCTTCCTCCTCTACACAATCATCTGCTTTCTCTATTTCTTTCCCCCTTGCCCCTTTCTCCCCTTTCTTTATTTTGCTTTTTTATTTCGCTTGACGCAATTTATATTATGCATAGCAGGTATGTGTTGACTCGTCGTGTATGCTGCTTTGCAAATACAGGATACATGTAATGAGGGCTTTCAGCTTCCTCTCCCAAGAGTGAGGTCTCTACCTTTCGACGTGACCATGATATGTTGACTGAAAATTAGCAGCATAATATACGGAGGCAACAAGCAGATACATGCCGCTCAGGTTTCCAAGGCCGCTGAGCACGCCATATATCAGCCAGGCAGGCTTTTGAACATCCAGCGAAGGGGTTAAAACAAGCTATCGTCCCTGCACTAACTATGTGATTGCTTAGTCTATTCCATTCCCCACCACCCTATTACTAAACAAATGCTTGCCAATATCTCTCCTAAATCTATACTTTTCCAATTTAAATCCATTACTGCCTGTTCTATCCTGCAGGCTAATTCTCAGAACTTTACTTATATCGCCTTTGTTGTAACCCTTGACCCATTTGAATACTTCTATCAGATCTCCCCGCACTCTTCGTCTTTCTAGTGAATGTAAGTTGAGATGTTTCAGCCTATCTCGATATGGGAGGTTCTTTAGCCCTGAATCATCTTGGTCATCCTCCTCTGAACTGATTCTAGCAAGTTGATGTCCATTCTGTAGTGTGGGCACCAAAACTGGACAGCATAATCTAAGTGTGGCCTAACTAACGCTAAATAGAGTCTGAGGATGACCTCTGCACTTTTGTTGGTTACCGTCCGGTGGCCGAAGTGATAGCGTACTGGACCCACATTCGCCGCGTGATGGACGACGCGGGTTCGAATCCTCACGCTACCACCGGATTTTCAGTCACCGCCGAGTGGCTTAAAACTACCCACATGCTGTCCTGAAGACCACCCATCAACCCGGACTCTAGAGGAAGCCGTTAATCAAGAACGAGTTCCGGGGGGCGGCATGAGCCAATGCAAGATGGCGCCACTATAAACACTCGCCTGCGCTAGAACGGGCTGGGCCGACCATCAGGCCCCACCTGGAAGAAGCCTTGGGCCGACCATCAGGCCCCACCGGGAAGATGCCTACCGGCGCAATAGGCAACAACGTAAAAAAAAAATATAAAAAAAAAACTGTTAGCCCTATTCCTCACACTAATACAGTAGAGCCCCACTTAGTGCGAGATCAATTAGCGCAAGCCACCATCTACCACGTGGATACGGGCAGCTGACCTTGGCCGTGTGTGACGCACACCCGAAAAATTTGGATTTGCCGGTTGTCCAAGCTGCCACTAATGCGGTGGGAAGAAAAGGGCTCAGTGTGACACCAGGTTATGGTGAACCGACAACTCGCTCCCGGATGGGTGCACGGGCGTTGCCAGTAGCCACAACTGTTAGAAGAAAATGTCCAGTGTGATACTGCCTTAAGGCAGCGAGGCCGCTGACCGGGTGAGCGCCGGCGATGACGTCATTGGACTCCCAGCGAATCACAAGCGTGTTTTCAGAGCTCAGCTAATCGTAGTTTTTTTTTAATTTTTTCTTTTTTTTATGTGAGTGATTATTTTGAGTAATTATCAAACCCAAAAGTCAGACCCACGTGTGCACCAATTTTTTTTTTTTCATGTTGGTTACTTTATTCAATTAGCGCGAATTCAGTTAGCGCGACTGCATGGAAAGAAATATCCATGTGTTCAATATTAATTATTAATATTAGTGAGAATAATGGGGTAAATATGATATCAGAAACTGTACATCATGAGTCTTGTACGAGGAGTTATTTCGCGCAATACCAGCCCGGCCACCATTTGCTTTGTTTGAAAACCACAGAATCACACCCACACAACAAACAGCTGCATGCCGCGTGTCACCAGAACCGCGTGAATTGTGTCTTGCCTTGTTGTCTGTCATAACCTACGAGTGACCGTGAGAATAATATGTTAATTATGATCTCAGAAGCTGTACATAATCAGTATGTACGAGGAGATATTTCTCGCAACACCAGCCTGGCCGCCATTTGCATTCTTTGAAAACCACACAACCACACCCAAACAACAAACAGCTGCATGCCTGTGTCACCAGAACTGTGTGAATTATGTCTTGCCTAATTGTCTGTCATAATCTATGAGTGATGGTGGGAATAATATGCTTATTATGATATCAAGCTGTGCATCATCAGTATGTTTACGGGGATGTATTTCTCACACCACCAGCCCAGCCGCCATTTTCATTGCTTTACTCAAGGACACTTGTCAATTCAAGCAGTACAGATTACGCCAAAAATGTATAAATTTCGGGAAACTGTACATCGTCAATGTTCTTTAACCCGTATATATTTCTGAGCATTTTAAGAACTTTTTTATTTTAAATTGTTGTCTTAAAGTTTGGGGTGCGCGTTATACACCGCAAAATACAGTATAGCTGTGTAATGGGATGTGTGTTCCTACACTTAGTACGCTACACTTGGTGATGTTAAAATTCATTCTGCCATTTCTCTGACCAAGCTGACAGTTTGTTGAGATCCTCCTGCAGTGCTCTAGCATCCTCCCTTGTCCTTATAGTGCATCCTATTTTGGTGTCATCTGCAATTTACCTATGTCACTAGTTATCCCATTGTTTATGTCATTGATGTAGATAATGAATAGAAGCGGGCCTAAAAGTGAACCTTGGGGAACCCCACTGGTTACATTACCCCATTCAGATTTTTTACCATTAATGGTAACCCTCTGTTTCCTGTCGCAAATCCATGCCCTAATCCAATCATCTCTGGTGAGGTACCTTATCGAAGGCCTTACTAAAATCAAGATAAACTACATCGTAACTCTCATCATTGTCAGCTGCCTCTTATACTCTATTGTAAAAGGATCAAAAATTAGTAAGGCACGACTTTCCTTTAATAAATCCATGCTGTGAGTCGTGAATTAAATTATGTCTGTTAATATGTTCCCTAATACTATCTGCTATTATTGATTCAAACATTTTACCTATAACTGACTTTTGCATAGAAGATTTGTCTCCCTTCTTAAATATTGGAATAACGTGTGCCTGCCTCCATGAAACAGGCACCACCCCTGTGTCTAGTGACTTCATAAAAACTTCTGTTAGCTGCCCACTGATTTCAGATTTACATTCTTTTAATACCCTGGGAAAATTTTCATCTGGCCCTGGCGCCTTAGTAACTTTGAGTCTATCTGTCTGTTTAATCACGACCTCCCTACTTACGTTGATGTCAGTTAATTCTTCTTCCTCTTCTCCCCTGTAGATCTGTTCTCCCTGAGGTAGCTCATCTAATCTTTCTTCGGTAAATACAGTTAAGAAATATCTGTTTAACGCCTCACTCATTTCCTCATCTGTATTTATCAATGATTCTCCTGACTTAAGCGGCCCTATCTTATCCCTAACCTTGGTCTTATAAAGTTGAAAGAAACCCTTTTGTTCTTTGCTTCCCTGGCAATTCTAATCTCATACTTACATTTTGCTATATGAGTGCTTTTCTTAACTGTTCTGGCTAAATTGTTGTAACTGTCCCTTAGATGAGTTTCCCCCCTCTCTTGATTCTAACATATAATCCTCTTTTCCTTCCTATTTCAGTTTTTAGCCTGTCTGTCATCCATCGTGGGTAATTACCTGTTGACCTGACTTTCCTGTGAGGTATAAACTGTTGCTGACCTAGTTTAATCTCCCTGACCAGACTACTGTACTCATCCTCCAAGCTACTGACCTGACTAGTGACCTCACCAGAGATTAATGCCCTTCCCTGCTCTGGGTCCTGACCTACTTCTGACCCTACTCCCCTAATCCTTTGCAGCTGCTTTCTTAACCCCTCGTAGTCCAGATTCCTGAAGTCAGGTATCAATGTGTTGTTACTGTTAACTCTTTCCTCCCATTTAATATTAAATCTAATTTCCTTATGATCACTGTTACCTATTGAATGCCCAACCTCTATGTTGCTTATTATGTCTTCCCTATTAGTTAACAACAAATCCAAAATTTTTCTTCCCTCGTTGGTGATCTAATTAACTGCTTAACCCTTACATTACGGCGATCGTTTATATAAATGCCACACACGCCCCACCTGCACGGGATCAGAAGAATGGTGGAGGCATCTGGCATCCGACACATACTCATTCGTCTCTCACGCTGCAGCCTACGAAGGCCACAGATCATTTTCTACTTTGTTGAATACATCTGTCATGTCTCGTGATGCGTCAAGCAGTTCCTCTTCCGGGTGGAAGTAGACCCATGAGTGAATCAAAGTGACAGTGACTCTGATGACTGATATGGTAGTGACATTGACAGAGGAGGGAGAAGAGAGGAGAAGAGAAGAGAAGAGAAGAGAAGAGAGAGAAGACGAGAGGCAGACAAGGCGAGAGGAGAGAGAGGAGAGGCAGGGTGAGGTGAGGTGAGACAGGAGGAGGGAGAGAGAGAGAGAGAGAGGGGGAGGGAGGAGAGAGAGAGAGAGAGAGAGAGAAGAGGGAGGAGAGAAGAGAAGAGAAGAGGGAGGAGAAGAGAAGAGAAGAGGGGAGGAGAGGAATGAAGAGGGAAGAGAGAAGAGAAGAGGGGAGGAGAGAAGAGAAGAGGAGGAGAGAAAAGAAGAGAAGAGAGGAGAAGAGGAGAGAAGAGAAGAGGAGAGGAGAGGAGAGGAGAGAGAGAAGAGAAGAGAAGAGAAGAGGGGAGGAGAGGAGAAGGAGGAGAGAAGAGGAGGGAGAGGAGAAGAGGGAGGAGAGAGAGAGAGGGAGGAGAGAGAAGAGAGAGAGAGAGAGAAGAGAGAGAGAAGAGGGAGGAGAGGAGGGGAGGGGAGGAGAGAGAGAAGATAAGAGGGAGAGAGAAGAGAAGAGAGAGAGAGAGAGAGAGAGAGACGGAGGGAGAGAGGAGGAAGGGGAGGGGAGGGAAGGGGAGGGGAAGGGAGGGGAGGGAGAGGAGAGGAGAGGAGAGGAGAGAGAGAGAGAGAGAGAGAGAGAGAGAGAGAGAGAGAGAGAGAGAGAGAGAGAGAGAGAGAGCTGCGCATTATTTTTCAAAGCTGCAATCTTTTTTTATTATTGTTAGAGAGAACTTTTTATTATTGTTAGGAGAGAAGATTAGAGGGCATAGGAGGAGAATAGAGGGGAGAAGAAAGACAATTATCCTTTAAATGTCTAAATTTTCTCCTGTGCATAGCATCCAGAGAATTATCTCGCCAATTCAGAATGGCAAGCATAAACCATCGTGGTATCACATCTAGACAAGAGGTGTAAAGGAGAGGCTAGGCGAGCGGGAGGGGAGAAGTACACCAATGACAGCTTCTTCCTACTCATTGTTTCTACCCAGAGGGATTCTGCATCTTATCATCTTGGATTGAGTTACATCATATTCTAAGATTGTCCTGACTCTAAGAAAGGTAATTCACCCCTTCCTGCCTATTCTGTTTTGGTGAATAACCATAAATTCTTCAAATCCCAATTCAGGAGGAGAAGTGTCTGTCTGCAGTATTTATCCATGACTCCGTGATCGCTATCATATCAAATTTCTCTACGCACGCCTTTCCCCGCAATAAATCTATCTTATTCCTAATGCTTCTACTGTCTAAATGTATAGTATACATTTAGACCTACCCCTTGATTTACCCTGCTACCGCTATCATTACTATTACATTTTATGTTCCCATTAGCTATTGCCACCTCAGGCCCCCTCTTACTTACCCTAAAAACCCTGCAGGGCCCCCAATCCACGTTCAAGGGCATCAGACAAGATCTGAACCCCCTCCTGTGAAAGGTGAACCCCGGGCCTCTGGTATAGGTGGTTCTTGCCATAGAATTGGTCCCAGGTGTCGACAAATGTCCATCCATTGGCTTTGCAATAATCTGCCAACCTGCAGTTTAATGCAATAGCCCTGGACAGCCAAGTGCCACCAACCCGCCGCCTTGGCAGAACCCCACACACCACAGGAACACCGTCCTTGCACGTAACCCTTCGGAGGGCCTCTCTATAGCGACGCAGAAGCTGCTCGCTACCTACCCTGCCTACGTCGCTCCCTCCCACTATCAGGCAGACGATGGGTTTGACTCCCTCGCCAGCCATGCACGCCTCTATCCAATCGATTGCTGACATCCCCAATCCCCGCCCCTGGAAACACACCCTGGTCCTACGCTTCCTATCTCTAGCACAGAAGGTCCTATCTAAAAACCTAACCTGGCTATCCCCAACAACCAAAATGTTACCTCTGGTCAGGGACTGGTCATCTGCCCTCTTCTCCTTCATCTCCTGCACCTCCACTGCTTCCTCCTCCCTCGGCTCAGAGAGAGCCTGAAAAGAGTTGCGGCACTTCACACCCTCAGGAGTGGACTTCTTGAGATTCATGCGACTCCCACGGTTCTCAACCACCTTCCAGCCCCCATACGCAGACTGTGTACTACGTATGTACATCGCCTGACTAGGAACCTGATGAACGAAGGATTCGATTTTCCTCCATCATGGTATCCACAGTCCTCTCCAACACCTCTATTCTCTTCAAGAGAGAATTTACCAGCTCCGCTGAAGCACCGCCGGCCGCACCTCCACACTCCGTCAGCCACCCCTTCACACTCCACTGCTCCTCTACACCCCTCACTCTCGCTCCCACCAGACATAGTTAACCCAGAGCTAGCTAGAGCACGTCTGTACAGCTTGAAGACCTGAGGTCGAGTTGTCGGTTGTCCTGGTGCTGGTGTAACACTGGGCCTTTTTCCTCCAACCTCATTGGCGGTAGGGCAACCGCAACCCAACTTTTCTGGGTGTGCATCACATTATGAGCCGTCTAGTGCTCAAGGGGCGGACAAGCCAATTACAGTCAAACCTCGGTTTAAGAGTTTAATTCATTCCAGAATTTTGCTTGCACACCAAAACACTCGTAACCAAAAAATGATTTTCCCCTTTTAAAATAATGTAAATCCCATTAATGCATCTCATACTTAAAAAATATACAGTACCCTCTCCTAGTTTCGCTATCCGAGTTTCGTGACCCTCGAGTTTCATGGTTACTCCTAAATTCTTACCATCCTGACTTTCGTGCATTATCACCCCGAGTTTCACGCTGCTTTGACATGTAGGGGTCACGTTTACTTACCATTGACGCATACTACCTTAAAAGGTAGTATCACACTGGACGTTTTCCTCCAAACATTGTGGCTATGGCAAAAGAGAGAGAGAGAGAGACAGACAGACAGACAGACAGACAGACAGACTTATTAACACGTTAACCACGTTTGAACTTGCCGCCGCCTCCTCCCTGTCACGTTTTTTTCAACTCGGCACGGTCTCAATACCACGCAAGCCCCCAACTCGAGAGGTGTGTAGCTTCACTCTTGTTATGAATGAGCCCCTCTCGTGAAAGGTGAGATAGAGAGGATGAAAACAAGGAGAAAGGAGAAGGGTGTGGGGACGGAAGGTCAGAAAGAAGAGTCAGGTCAGGGCTTTGGTCAGGACATGACCTCACTCACGTCAGGTCATGTCCATACCTGTCACACACACACAGAAGGTGAAATGAGAAGGATGTGGGAAGGATGGGGCTGAAAGGAGTCAGATCAGGGTTGTGGTCAAAACATGACCTGACTCAGGTCAGGTCATGTCCTGATTTGTCACACACAAAAAAAAAGGGGGGGGGGAATGAGAATGGTGTGGAGAGGGAGGGGCAGAAAGGAGTCAGATCAGGGCTTTGGTCAGGATATGACCTGACTCTAGTTCAAGACATGACCTGACTCACTTCTGCCCCTCCCTCCCCCCACCCTTCTCATTTCCCTTTCTGTGTGTGTGTGTGTCATGACATGACCTGACCTGACCTGACTCTCCCTTCTGCCCCTCCCCCCCACACCTTTCTAATTTCCCCTCGTGTGTGACGCACACCCGGAAAAGTTACCGGTTGCCCAAGCTGCTGCCGTGGTGGAAAGAAAAAGGCCCAGTGTGACACCAGCTTACGGACACCCGACAACTTGCTCCCAGATGTTAGAGGAAAACGGCCAGTGTGACACCGCCTTGAGGCAGTGAGGCCGCTGATTGGGTGAGCGCCGGTGATGACGTCATCGGACTCCCAGAGAATCACAAGCGTGTTTTCAGAGCTCAGCCAATTGTAAGGCTTTAAAACGACCCGTTCTCTCTTCCTGTTTTCTTCCTTTTTCCAAGGTACGTATCTTGAGATAACAAGGGAATAAAGGAGGAAAAAAAAAGTGAGCTCCGCGGGGCAGCATGAGCCAATTATAATGGCGCCACTATAAACAGCTGCCTGCGCCATGATGGGCTCGGGGCCGACCATCAGGCCCAGATGGATAGTCTACCGGCACCATTGGCCACATGTAATAAAAAAAAAAATGGGTCGGAACAAATATACGCTTTTTCAGTGTTTTCAATACTTCAAGTTTCACGATCCTCGAGTTTAGCGCTATGCCTTCGGAACGAAGCGAGTGCGAAACTCGAGAGGGTACTGTATATATAAAAAGCATTTTACATTTTTTTTTTTTTTTACAGAATAAAAGTAATTTCATAAACAAATAGCAATGGTAAATAATATGTAACACAAATTTATGTGTTACGGTTGTTACGGAGAGTCCTGCAACCGCTAACCACATTTGAGGTGTAGGTTTACCGGGTTTAGCAACACAGTTTCCCTATTATAGAGCACCGAATTATACGTTCGACCACCAACATGAAGCTTTCCCGGCGTACGTCTCGAGATGGAGGGTGAACGGGTGTCAGTCACGCTCAGGAGGGCGTACAAGCTGCCGAAGCTTGCCCCCCATTCCTGTTGCGAGCAGAGTATCTACCATTTCTGTTTTTTTCTTAGCAGCACCATCCCTTTTAACTATCTTTCTGGGGGACATTGCTAAAGCACAAAGACTTCTCACTGTAGTGCTGAAAACATGACACGAAAGACAGATGCTATTTCTATGAGTTTACAACGCAGACTGAGACTAGAGCCGTCATCTGGCAGTCAAGAATTACACTAGAGCAAGCAAGAATTAACCCTGCTCTGCGAAATTCTGGCGTTAGATTTCAAAGAATCCCCTATTCTTGGCAAGGATAGGGGCCCTGCCTAAACCACGGAGGGCTGGGCATGGCCACTGTCTTGTTGGCCACACTCCATAGCCTATGGCAATGACCATTTCTGAGCTTCCTATGGGTAACCCTGCCAGGTGGGGGTGGACATAAAGTTCATGAGGTTACTGTTGTATTACTGTTGCACCACAGACCATTTTAAGGCATCACTGTAGGATAAGTAAAAACTTCCTGGTATGAAAACATCGTCATCGTTAGAAATAAGAAAGTGAAAAAGATGCCATTTGTCAATATTTTGTAGAGAAAAGGACTTTTAAGAAACTCAGCATGCAATGACACTAAAAAAGCTACTGATATTTTTTTTTTTTTTTTTTTTTACATTGCTGTCATGCCGTAGGCTTCTTCCGGTGGAACCTGATGGTCGGTCCAAGGCTTCTTTCCGTGGGTCCTGATGGTCGGCCCAGCCCGTTCTGGCAGGCAGTGTTTATAGTGGCGCCATCTTGCATTGGCTCATGCTGCCCTCCCAGAGCTCATTTTGATCCTAGAATCTAGAGTCTGGGTTGATAGGTGGTCTTCTGGACAGCATGTGGGTAGTTTGCCACCTCGGCGGCTGAAAATCCCAGCTTGGTGGCACGGGCGGATTGAACTCGCGTCCTCCTGAACACGAGGTCACATTTGATGACTCAGCCACCACCTCCCCAATATACTCCTAATGAACTGTAGATCCTGTAACTGTGACTAAATCAACGCATGTTGTCCTTGATGAGTGACAAATGAGAAATAGAGTTGGTTCATCCAATCATATGGACAAGATAGCGCTCTGGCGGATTACGGAAGGAGATGAAAACAGTCTCAAGAGTGGGGGTTCAAGAAGGCCATATATCGCCAGATGATGCCTTAGGGTTGCAAACTTGTCACCCTTTCCTTAAAATACAGAACACCATTTGTTCCGTATTTGCTTGTCTGAATGGTTAATTAAGCAGATAAAATTCAGTATTTTAAAACTCCTGCCTTCACCAGCAGCGGGCAGCGGCTGTCAGTCATGGCAGGCCAGATAAATTTTATGGTTGCCATCCGTTCCTAAAAGTATGGATTCGTTCTGTATTGCAGAATGGGGTGTTGCGTTCCTTATTATTTTTAGATCAAGGTGGCAGCCCAAACTGAAATTCTATTCCCATTGTTTTCTGCGTTGAGCACTCTCGTCTTGCAGCGAAAAAGGGAATTCATGCTCACGTTTTTTACTTGTACATTGAGACATGCCAGTCCTCGTCAAAAGACCGACTTGGTCGGCTAGGCTGGTGTAAGCCGATAGAGTCAACCTATCGGCATCCTCCCCTCCCCTTCATGAGCCGTCACCCGGCAAGGGTTTGTGGTCCCTCCTCGAAGGAATGTACACGCTTAACCCCTTCAATACAAGCAGACAAAACATAACCTCCATGCCATATCCTGCCTTTACACGAGAATAGTCCACGACCATGACGTTACATACAGCGCCTCTAGGATATATCTGAGATGAAATGACTCGTATACTGCGTCATGGTACTGAAGAGGTTAACCCTGACAGTCTCCATATAGCCTGTGTCCCCCACCCGGGGGGGGTGACAAATGAAAAATAATAATAAAAAAAAAAGAGGAACAGAGTGCTCGTAAACCAAGGCATTTTTTGTGGTATATTTTTGCTCATAAATCAAATCACTCGTAAACTAAGGCACTCGTAAACCGAGGTTTGACTGTACTTAGTTTTGAGCTACAGGCCTTCTAAGTCAAGCATAGCAAAAACACAATGAAAAACACACATAGCAATATCATCATGCATCAATAGAAAGTTTTCAGCTAGACAAATTCAATAGAATCAGTGTTTGTGTGAAATTGTGTTAATTATTAAATTTTTTAAATTTTAATGCATGTTTCTTATCCGATTTAATCCAAACTCGGAAAATTAAAAGAACACGATGTAACTAACAGTGAGTTTAAATTTCAAAACAAAATTTCCATATTCAGGTGTTTATGAGGCTTACTAGTGCTCTTCACCCTAAGAGCCCTGATACAGCCCCACTTCATACACTCTGCAGACAGGCAAAACACGCTACCTCACCACCCTTCAACAGGGCCATAGAGACCGATTTCCCATTTTCACGCTTCACAGAGGGTTGCACAGTGCTTCCATCTAGCGCAGTGGTTCCCAACTTTTTTTCAGGCTATCCCAATCATGCACCTCAAGACATGACCGCTACCCCACTAGTTTAGTTGTATATATGTTATTATGATATAATTACACCATGTTTGATATTTTAAGGTCTTGGCAACCCCAGGAAAAACGTTTACGACCCCACTTGGGGGTCGTGGACCCCAGGCTGGAATAGGGGATCTAGTGAAACCGCAAAACTCAAAACTGCAATGTTGGCATGTTAGCCCCTCGAGCTCTAGGACGCCTCATATGGTCAAGGTCGGTTGCCCGTATCCACATTGTAAATAAAGCAGTTGCCCTGTTGTGGCTTGTGCTGAGTAGTCAAGTTATGGCCTTGTTCCTGCAGTTAAATGGAAGGAAGAAATAGTTGTGGGCACAATCATGGCCTCAGAGACGGAGGACAGGAGTGTTTCCCAAACTCCATCAGAGAACTGTGCTGTGAAGACTGGAGGCCTCCACAGTTTTCATAGACTGGAGAAAAAAGTTTTTTAGAAACTGTAGTTCCACAGCACAGGGTGTTCTCTTATCTTGTCAATTAAATAGTAAACAAAACAGCTCTGCCAGTCCACTTTACGAGTCTCTTGGTGGGCCATCTTCCACTATTCTACACTCCTCAGCCACTGCCGAGCCGTCGTCTAATTTTTTTTTTTTTTTTTTTTTTTTTTTTACAGCTGAGACAGTTCAAGGGCGGGGAAAAAAAAAAAAAGGCCCGCTACTCACTGCTCCCAAACAGAGGTCAAAGGAGTGTCCAAAAACAGAGGTCAATTTCGGGAGGAGAGGTGTCCTGATACCCTCCTCTTGAAAGAGTTCAAGTCATAGGCAATACAGATGAAGGAAGATTGTTCCAGAGTTTACCAGCGTGAGGGATGAAAGAGTGAAGATGCTGGCTGACTCTTGCATAAGGGGTTTGGACAGTATAGGGATGAGCATGAGTAGAAAAACGTGTGCAGCGGGGTCAAGGGAGGAGGAGGCATGCAGTTAGCAAGTTCAAAAGAGCAGTCAGAATGAAAATATCGATAAAAGACAGAAAAAGAGGCAACATGGCGGCGAAATAGAAGGCTATCAGTAAGAGGAGGAGAGCTGATGAGACGAAGAGCCTTAGACTCAACTCTGTCTAGGAGAGCTGTGTGAATGGAGCCCCCGACACGTGAGATGCTTACTTCATACGAGGGCGGACAAGGCCCATATAAATGGAAAGCATCTTTGCGGGGGAGAAGAACTGGCGGAGACAGTACAGAACGCCCAGCCTCGAGGAAGTTGATTTAGTAAGGGAAGAGATATGATGTTTGCAGTTCAGTTGAGATTTTGAGTTAAGGATAGACCGAGGATGTTTAGTGATGAAGAAGGTGATAACTGAGTGTTGTCAAAGAATAGGGATAGTTGTTTGGAAGATTGTGTCGAGTGGATAGGTGGAGAAACTGTGTTTTGAGGCGTTGAAGGAGACCAGGTTCCTTTTGCCCCAATCGTTTATGCAGCCACGACAGTTGCTCGTACTCACAACCATTTTCCATCTGTATAACAATCAACAACTTGCTCCCAGTTGGGCGACGGGCAATTGCGGGTGCCACTAGCCCCAATGGTTGGAGGAAAACGGCCAGTGGGACATCGCCTTAACTCCTTCACTCCGGCGACGCCGACGTCGGCTTCTGACGGGCATCCGACAGCCTCACCTTTAATCCTCTTTTAAACCTCTTAATCCTCTTCCATTTCCTCTAATCCTCTTCTAAACCTCAAGAGGAAATGGAAGAGGATTCTGAGGAATTTAGAGGAGGATTGAGAGGTTTAGAAGAGGATTAATCCTCTTCCATTTCCTCTTGACCCTTTCCATACTGTGATGCCGACGTCTCGTCATGGATGGAAAAAGATTAAGGAGTCGCGCATGATGCGATGGTAGGTAGACATGACCCGAACATGTCAAAGCAGCGTGATACTGAGGCGATGATGTGCAAAGTTGGGATGGTAAGAATTTTGGACTAGTGTGAAACCTGAGGATTGCAAAACTCAGATAGCACGAAACTCGAGGATCATGAAACTTGGGAGGGTACTGTATTCCCTATGTGTATCTATACACCTGAAAATAAAATTAACCAATGAAGGTTGAAGAGAGACTTAGTTCTGTCACTTGACATATGCTTGTCAGTCCCCTTCCATGTGTTATTGTGTTTATTCAACTTTATCATTGCCTGTTTCTGTTTTATGTTTGACCGACTGGCCACTGCCACATATTTTCAAGACCCTAATTTAATATGTGTTTTATAGAGTGTTAGTATATTATATGGAAAATGTGTCCTAAATTTTGATCATGTGTTATATGGAATCCTAAAAAATGCTATGCGCTAATTTGGGTAGGCGGTGGCTGAGTGGTTAGCGTGCGGGCCCTGCATTCACCGCGTGCTGTTGACCACGCGGGTTTGAATCTGTGCGCTACCACCTGGGATTTTCAGTCACTGCCAAGTGGCCTAAGACTACCATATTCTGTCCTGAAGACCACCCATCAACCTGGACTCTAGAAGAAACTGTCCAAGTGAATCAAGAATGAGTTCTGGGGGGCAGCATGAGCCAAGAATAAATGGTGCCACTATAAAAATTGCCTGCGCCATGATGGGCTTGGCCCGACCACCAAGCCCCTGAAGAAAGCCTACCGGCGCTGTAGGCAAACACGTAAAAAAAAATAAATAAAGGGTCTACTGTATCATGTGGTATCTCGAAATGATTGTGTCAAATTAGCAATTACTCCGTGAGATTTCATCGATGCCTATTACCAACATAGTCTCTGAACACCAGCTTCGGCTACCTGGGTTGCCCTGATGTTGTCCCTGCTTACCAGGTTGTATCTGTAAGAGACATTCTTTTTTGGAGGAAAAAAGAAGCCACCCATAAAGCCTCTAGCTTGAGCAAGTGTATGGATCCTGCCATACTTAGGATGGGAAAGGGACATGCCTGGAGATTTGCTCAGAGATACCCCCAGGCATGGATGATGGTGGATGGCATGATAGGGTGGGTAATGCAATGTTCTCTGTATGGCCCCCATGAATTAATTACATGTTGTTTTTCATAAAGATAGTATCAAGACCTTCAGTTATTTTCTATTTTCCATTTTCTTATTTAGAACTATGTGAACTTTTGTTTTTCAGAAAATTTTGGAATGATATTTACCAAACCTTACTACATATTCATTTAATCATTCATGTCTCCGAACATTTAAACCATTTCCTTTTTTTCTTTTTCCTGTGTTAGTACCCTCACTAAATAATCTTGTTGTGTTTAATTTTCACTCCATCAATGTGCCAATACTGCAACATCTATTTTATCTGCTATGGTTACTGTATTCTCTAAACAGAAAGCATATAAAGGATCTCTTGTAGCATTTGTTCATTATCATTAAAATTTATTATTATAGCATTAGATGTCTGTTTTTTTGTGTGTGTTTTTTTCCGTACAGAGCAAAAATCAGGTTAATGGACTTTTCACCCTTCTTAATAGATGATTCCAGTGAAGCAGCTAACGAGGCTGGTGTTGGATGCAACAGACTTGGACCACATGGAGTTCACAGTGCTGCTGGCAGAGATGCCTAACCTGAATGACCTCTTCCTGCACATCACACCAGATGCTGTTGCAAATTACTATAAGACTTCTAAGTTAACTCCTGATGCCACTGCCTTGTATGATCCATCACATAATGTAAGTTATTTCTTACCTGTCATCTTTACATAGACTTGATAAAGGAAGCTTATTTGCACAGAGGAATAAAGAATTCTTACTCTCAACTGAATTAACTGATTTTATTTATTTTTTTTTTATGTTTATACAATTATATCTTTTTCAGTATCTCCACATCATAGATTCATAGCTATATGCTTTACTGAGAGGAGGTACATAGTATATTTTTCAGCATTTTTTTTTTTTTGGGGGGGGCTCTGATTCATCTTCATGACCAGATAAATTTATGCAGTAGGCAGTAGATTATAAAAGTTGATCCCATCTTGGACCAGAAATCTGGAATTGTGTCATGACACTTTGGATTAGCATACTTCTTATTCACACCACAAAAAAACAACCTGTGGTAGAACATGGAGTCAGAGCTTTGGGCAAAAGGGCAAATAGTAGGTAGGGTTTGTTTGGTTTAGATGTTTTTCAGGTGAAGTCATTAAGACATATTTGACTTGTATGATTTCGACCTCTAGTGAAGAGATGTGTTACGTCAGGTTGCATTTTTTTCATATAATTTTTATTTTCCTCAAACAATCAAATAATTAAAAAATAGAAATGAAGTGGTGACATGCTATCAAAAAGAGGGAGGCTGCTAACAAAAGGTACTCCTGCTAATCATGATCTTTACACTTTTGCCTGGAATCGTGCCAGATCTATTCCCCGACATACCAAAAATTCTTCTATCAATAGAAAGGGTCGCAACCTGTTTTCTCTTTTCACCCAGAGACTTTTGGCACCTGGCCAAATAAAAATCTTTAACAATTTCGCTTAATATTCTCCACCTCTCCTTAGTCCCAATGGCAACACAGGTGTCACGCCTAAGGCTGAACTCTTCAGACCTTCTCTAAAAATTCCACTCTGACGATTCAGGCATATTCTCCGCTCATCCCCCCTCTGACTCAACTCTGCTTGTTATTAAAATTCCTAAGAGCGATGTCTTCAATGCCCTCTCTGGCCTCAACCCTCAGTAGGCTTATGGACCCAATGGAGTGCCTCCCATTGTCCTTAAAAACTGTGCTTCCATCCTTACACCCTGCCTGGTCAATCCCTTTTGTCTCTGCCTTTCAACATCTACTTTTCCTTCCTGCTGGAAGTACACCTACATACAGCCTGTGCCTAATAAGGGTGACTGTTACAACCTCTCAAACTACTGTCTTTTAGCTTTACTTTCCTGTCTTTTTGAAGCTTTTGAATCAATCCTTAATCAAAAAATTCTAAAGTATCTATCCATTTCTGACCTTCTATCTGATTGCCAGTATGAGTTCTGCAAGGGGTGTTTTACTGGTGATCTTGCCTTCCTAACTGATTCCTGGACTCTCTTAGTCGTTTTGATGAAATTTATCTGTTGCCTAAGACATCTTGAAAACGTTCGACATAGTCTGGCACAAATCTTTGCTTTCTAAACTACCCTTCTACAAATTCTATCCTTCTCTTTGTACTTTTATCTCTAGGTTCCTTTCTGGCTGATTTATCTCTGCTGTGATGGATGGTTACTGTTCTTCCCCTAAACCTATCAACAGTGGTGTCCCGCTGGGCTCTGTCCTATCTCCCACTCTCTGTTGTTCATTAATGATCCTCTTTCCAAAACAAACTGTCCTATCCCTTCTAACTCTGCATTACTAAACATCTTTTGACAAAAGACCCTCCCTACAGGAATTACATGTTTCTCAGCTTATTTAGGTGTGTTCCTACTGACGTTGATTTATATTGTTTTCATTTTTTAGGCTAGAAAATGCTTAATTTACTGCAAAATCCCGCGATATAGCGAAAAATCTGCGATACAATACAATTTAAAAATCCGTGATACAGCGAGACCGCGATAAGTGAACCGCGATATGGCGAGGGATTACTGTAGATGTGACCCGTACGTGTCAAAGCAGCGCGAAACTCGGAGTGATGATGCGCGAAAGTCGGGATGGTAAGAATTTAGGACTAACCGCGAAACTCGTGGATCGGGAAACCGGATAGCGTGAAACTTGAGAGTACTGTATATTGATATTTCAAATAGAAAACATAGATGAATTCAAATTTTCATTATATGTATTTTAGAAAACTTACAAAACCTAAAAACCACACGTTGACACGTACTTATGGACGGTAATACTAGAAACGCCTGAACCGGTGTTGTGTTATTTGGCGAGAAGGATTTAGGGGTCTTAGTGAGCTCTGATCTCCGTCCAAGGGCACAATGCATTCAAGCTAGAAATCAAGCTAATAGGATACTGGGATTTATTTCAAGGAGTGTAAGCAATAGAAGCCCAGATGTCTTCCTCAAACTATATTTAGCATTAGTTAGACCTCATATTGACTATGCTGTTCAGTTCTGTTCACCTTACTATAGAATGTATCTCAAAATGTTAGTATCGGTGCAGAGGAGGATGACTAAGATGATTCAGGGTTGAGAAACTGCTACGAGGAAAGACTAAAAAAGTTAAACTTGCATTCTCTAGAAAGGCTAAGGGTGCGTGGAGACATGATCGAGGTTTATAAATGGATGAAGGGCTTTAATAAGGGAGACATTCATAAGGTTTTGTTGGTAAGAGAACCGGGTAGGACACGAAGTAATGGGTTTAAACTGGATAAATTCAGATTCAACAGGGACATAGGCAAAAATTGGTTTACTAACAGGGTGGTGGATGAATGGAATAGGCTTAGCAGTCATGTGGTGAGTGCCAATACAATTGTCACATTCAAAAATAGACTAGATAAATTCATGGACAGCGATATTAGGTGGGGTTAGATACACGGGAGCTTAGGGTCAAAGGAGCTGCCTAGTACAGGCCTACCGGCCTCTTGTAGACTCCTGTGTTCTTATGTTCTTAAAACGACCCGTTCTCTCCATGTTTTCTTCCTTTCTCCAAGGTACGTATTTTGAGATAACTAGGAAGTAAAGGAGGAAAAAAAAGTGAGCTCTGGGGGGCAACATGAGCCAGTTATAATGGCTCCATTATAAACAGTTGCCTGCACCATGACAGGCTCGGGGCCGACCATCAGGCCCAGATAAATAGTCTACCGGTGCCATAGCCCACATGTAAAAAAAAAAAAAAAAAGAAAGAAAAAAAAAAATAATAATCCTCCACGGGTCAGAACAGATAAGTGCTTTTTCAGTGTTTTCAATACCTCGAGTTTCGCGATCCTTGAGTTTAGCGCTACACCTTCAGAATGAAGCGAGCGCGAAACTCGAGAGGGTACTGTCGACTTATTCCACTGTTACTATTACAATCACCTCTGTTCCCTTTCCCTTTGTACAGCGTTACAACAATAGCCTTTCTCCAATCCTCTGGCATCTCACCCTGTTCCCATGCTGAGTTATATATCCATAATATCTATTCCACAACTACACCTCCTCCATACTTCAGCATTACTGCTGTTATTCCCTCAGCCATTTAAATGAATACCAAAATAAAATATATTATAGCTGCTGATCCAGCATTTTGATTACTCCACAGGGCAAATTTATTAAAAGATCCTCTCTGATCATGCTCTTTGCACTTACACAAAGCTATAATACAGGGAGCACATATTTTTGTACTATGTATCACAAAACACATTTGGGAACTTATTAGTGTGTGGAAATACAAGAAGCAAGGAATGCCCATAGCAACACCTATGTCTCACACCACTGCCTATCCTCACTGAAGTGCTAAATATCATCAAAACCAATAATGGTGATATCACTCTGTCTTCAGTGCCAAGAGACTCAAATGAACACTCTAATACTTCTATCTCCCTACTGCACTTTCATTTGTTCATCATCATCATCATCTCATCAATGCCTGCTCCTAAGAGCTCCCACCAGGGAATGGCCACGAAAGAAGAGTTTCCAACTTTCTCTATCCAGACACTCCCTCCTTGCCTGCTCAAAGTTTCTCAAAGATCTTTCCCCCCTCTCCTTAACGTATTCCTGCACCCTGTTGTTGAGGTTGAGGTTAGATGTCGATACCTGATAGAGACCGGCGATCGGTGGTGCATCAGGTGAAGGCACCCATGACATCTATATGCTGTGGCTTTTGGAGGTAAACTGAGCCTTATCAATTGAGGGGGGATGAGGGAGTATGCTTTCATCATATGGTGAGTGGGGACAACAGTGCACAAAATCTAATGGAAAATAAACAAGCATTCCAATTCAGTGTCATTAAAGAGAAAAAAGCAGCCACTTTTTGTACCATTCCTGTAGTTTGGTGATGGCTTCTTGTAGGAAATCCACAGTCAAGGGGTTAAAGCAAAATGTCTTTATGTCAGAGGATGAAAAATTCTATCACCAGACTTGTGCAATGTGTTGTTTTTCTTAATCAACAAGTTTGGCTAGAAATGTTGCCCTAACTTTTTTTCTTTTTTTCAGACTCTACAAGTTCGGCTTGATATGTTACACCACAACCTTGAAACTCTGTCATTGGACTTTATTAGCACTGACATGCATATGGAGCAGAGTCTTGAAAATGAGGAATTTGCTTCATATATGATTAGCTTCCTGCAAAATTTTCCTTCTGTGAAGAGAATGAACTTTTACAACACAGTGTTTCTTCCCCACCCTTCTTGGTAAGTGATCCTTTTCACCCACAACTCCATACATTCTTAAATGAAAGATACCAAACTTAAACTCTTTTGCAATTTGTCATTCCTTTCTGAATAGTGTTCTCTTTTTTCATGTGTGATGATTAATGAAGATATATAGTTATCTGTAGCTCTTTCACCCTGTTTCTCCCAGGAGCTCCCTTAGAATGAGTGCTCCTGGCTGTAAATTCCCAACATTCAATATTCATATAACAGTCCCCGACTATCTTCATGAAAACAATGTGTGAAACAGTCTCAAAGCATAAGGCTGTTTCACATTGGATATAATACTAGCAGCATTGATAACACATTTTTGGTGCTTGATATGTGTTTTTTTAGCATTAGAAGCAATGCTTTGTACACTGGTCATTTTAGTTGCATCACTGCAGACATTATTGAAAGAATTAGATTTTTTGTTGGCTTCCAATCATTTCAATGAGTTGTTCTTCATAAAAGTGTTTGGAAGGCAAACATGTCAGAAGAGGTGAGAGGGAGACAGGAGAGAGTACAGATTGTATTGTATTGATGAAAAGACTGACTAGGGAAAGTAAAGAGAAGAGTATACCTCTGTTTATGAGTTTCATTCGTTTGAAACTTTGCTACACCAACACACTCGTAAACCTAAATTAATTTCCCCATTGAAATTAATGTGAATCACATTAATGTGTCCCATATCTTAAAAAATATTTACCAAAAAAATAAATTTGTCATTTTATACAGAATTAAAGTAATTTTACTAACAAATAGCAATGATAAATAATATAAAACACAAATCAATGTGTTACGGCTGTTACGGCGACTCCTGCGACAAACTATGCTCAAGGTGTAGGCTTTGCACAGGTTTAGCAGTCGCAGTTTCCTATTCTCGAGGAAGCACTGGAACCACGTTCACCACCAACGTGAAGCTAACTCACGATCATCCGAGATGGAGGGTGAACGTCAGTCACATCCAGGAGGGCATACAAGCCACCGAGGCTCGCACCCCGTACATGTTGTGAGCATTGTATCCGCTCCTGTTTTCTTCTTTGCAGCACCATCTCTTTTAACCATCTTTCTGGGGGACATTGTTAAAGCACAAAGAATGTACACTAGTGCTGAAAACATGAAGATTGCACACCAAAGCACAAATGCAATCGGACACAAGCGCATGGAGGCCGTCTCTACGAGTTTACAACGTGGACTGAGACTGGGTTGCCAAATTGCCACCCTTTCCTTAAAATGTGAAATGCCATTTGTTCCATATTTGCCTGTCTGAATGGTTAAACAAATAAAATCCTGTATTTTGAAACTGTAGTGAGCACATTTTTCGGTAAACCACAAAACCAGCCCATAAACTTATGTTTTGTCAAGGGTCATCCTGAAATACGTAAAGTATGCGTCAGAACGTCCTCCCCTTCCTCCTGCCTTCACCAGCAGCAGGCAGTGCCTTCCAGTCAGGGCAGGCTAAAGAAATTTTAAGGTTGCCACCCATTCCTTAAAATATGGATTCATTCTATACTGGAGAATGGGATGTTATGTTCCTTATTTTTTTTTTATCTCAAGTTGGCAACTATTAATGAAACTCTGTTCCCATTGTTATCCACTTTGAGCACTCTCGTATGGCGTAACAAAGAGAACTCACACGCATGTCTTCGATTTGTACAAAGACACGCCAGTCCTCGTCGAAGACTGACTTGGTCAGGTAGGGTGATGTCAGCCGAAGAGTCGGTCCACCGCATCCTCCCCTCCTCTTCATGAGCTGTCACCTGGCAAGGGTCTGTGGTCCCTCCTCGGAGGGACGTACACGCTCAACCCTGACGGCCTCTATATAGCCTGTGTCCCCACCCTTGAGGTGGTGACAAATTAAGAAAAAAGAAAAGATTTGTACAAACAGAATGCTCGTATACCATGTCACCGCTCGTAAACCAAGGCATTTTTTGTGATTAGTTTTTGCTTGTTAATCAAAACACTCATAAACTAAGGCACTCATAAACCGAGGTATGACTGTAGTTCTAGATGACTCCAGAATGAAATATATTGTATTTTGCAGCATACAACACACACTTTTTCACTCAGAATGCCAAAAGTTACCCCTGCACGGTATCGTCAAAAGTACAATTTTTTATTTGAATGAAATTTTGATTGAAATAATGAATAGTGTGATGCAATAGAAAAGGAAAGTGTGAATAAGCAGAAGAGAGGAGGAGGACGTGAAGCGACAAAACAATACAGGTCACAAGAAGAAGATGCATCACACGTGGGAGCCGAGGCGCAGCTTGAACTGCAACACAAAATACAACACTGCCAGTCACTAGTGTGCGGGCACCTTAGTGATGATAGTTAAAGTGACTATTACAGGAACAATATTGGTGGAGCAGGGTGCTGCCTGAAGTGACTGCTCAGCTTAATCAGTGCCTTGGGCAGACTAGTCAGGAGCTATTTCTGCTGTGCAGTGGCCCGGTCAGCTGATGTTTCCTGTGATACATGTTCAAAAGAATTGATATCCATGGATGACTAAAGTATTATTGTAAATGCACTTTGTTTCTCATTGAAAAAATAACTATATTAAAACTTATATGATAGACAGAAATTAATCAAAATCTATTTCTACTTGAAAGTAGGTATAGGGTCCCTAAAAAGTCAAGATCAAGACCAAGCTTGCTCATCAAATGTATCATCCTGTGTGATTAACCTTTCTATACTGGCGACACCGACATCGGCATCCTGAAGCTCCCAGTACAGTATATGGGACGCCGATACGCGTCCCTGACGGTGAAGCTTCATGCTGGCGTCTTTATTACATTTAGACATTTAGTTTTAGTTGGTGCTGAGTGATCCCGTATTCTGTTCTGACTTACCTAGAGACTCTGTATATGATACAGTGTCTTATTTGACTTTCAATGTTATTATAGTGTAATAACGTAAGTGTGTCTTCTGCGCATTTGTACTTGACAGTAGCGATCAATTCTAACAGAAAATAACGAAAATAATGAGAAAGAAATGATATAGGGTAAGGTGGACACAGCCCGTGCTACTAGTGGAAAATATTAAAATCTGTATTTGCCTAGCAGGCAAAACAAAAGTGCATAATACTCCTCAGGAAATGGGCTTCCTCTATGAGTATCTGTTGAGCTTCCCCAGAGAATATTTTATCTCCATAGAAGGTTTATTTTTTCAATTGCACGGCTTGTAACCAGGGGTCACGGCTCGTACACGAGGTGTTCATAGTCTGCATACAATTTTATAAATAAATTTCTTAAAAATCAGGCTTTGCAATAATACTCAAACCCAAATGCCTAAAGTAATCCTTAGGCTGTGGGCTTCCTTTGAGGTATCGGTTTAGTTTGTTTGGACTTCCAATTCTGCAAGTGATGACAGTGTTTAACTTGTAATTTTCAGGTGGTTTTCTATGCAAGTCAAATGTAACCAGGCTTTACAATAACAATTTGTCCACCAGCTGTACGACTCGTGAACTGCCCACATGTTTGTTTATGGGACCCCACGAACACAAAAACTCACAACAATATCTTTCCATGCAAATATCTTTTCAATATGATCATTTTCACCATGAAAACCTTTACCAGCAAAGTCAAGACATATTCACAATCACCATACACTATACTGTGAGGCAAAAAATTGCATCAGACAATTGAAAATTAAAAAACTGGCTTCACATTTTCAGGCGTGAGGCTTGCGGCACAAGATGGCTGCGTGAGCTGTTGGTGTCCCATTTTCTTTCTTCTGTAGGAAGCGAGACTTTCTCGATGTTTTGATTCGACAAGACGGCCTTTGTAATGCCTCGTGACCGTGGTGAAGTTATATCCACCTCACCCTATGTGTATGTGTGGGTTGTTGAGTTCCCTCTTCCTTTGAGTTGCCAAGTGGCTGGATAGTGAGTGCTTATCTCACCAACCCCCTCGGCTCAAGGACGTGGCCTCCCCTCCCTTCCTCCCTTTCATTCTCCCGCTGTCTCTCTTCTCTTTCATTCTTCTTTCCTTCCTTCTTCCCCTCCAGGTATGTGTGTGTGTGTGTGTGTGTGTGTGTGAGAGAGAGAGAGAGATGCTAATCTCTAAATTTCCTGTATATTTATGCTTAATCTCAAAATTATCAAATAATTTGTTTCTCTATGAGCACCATTTAATTTTGCATTTTTTTAGATATAATACATGATGATTATGTAGTGATTATGGCTGAAAAATTGTTATAATCAGAAGTGACGTTTGAAATTTGGCGCGCGCGGCCAGCCTGGATACTGGGCGTTGTGCCGTTTTGGCCCGGTCATAGTGAAGGGGTTAATTCCCTCAGCAACTTTGACGAAAGTTACCGTCTGCAAACTCGGAAGGAATTTAAAAGTACGAATAAGAAAACTTCATTTTTGTTTTTGTGTGGTTAAGTTTCTCTTGACAGAAATTTTGAAACTGTACATCATCAGTCTTGCTTAATCATACATATTTCTGAGTATTTTAAGCACTGAATATTTTTCCCCAAATTGTGGTCTTAAAGCTTAGTGTGCAATATACGCCAGAGTACATTATACACCACAAGATACTATTCGTTTATAAATTATTAGATAACAATTATAAATTAAAATTTGCTAAAATATGAAATTAACATAAAGTCCGTGAGACTGTTGTATTGATGCTGGGGATGTGAGACAGCCATTGTTGGTGTAGATAATAAGATGGTCACTTTTGTTTTAGCACTTATAACCTTTTCTCGTGAGACAAAAGCATGGCATCATTGTAAGCAACAGTAAACAGTAATCCCAGCTCAGTAATAGTTACTGTATTCTGTGAATAAAATCTCTTTGGTAATTTTGTTGAGGTAATGAATACTCTTTACATTGAAAACCATAGCCATTATTTAAATCAAGAAAGTGGCATTAGCTGATAATGCTTTGTGCACTTACCATGAGACACTGCACAGTGAGGTGAGTCTACCAACCAACCCTTTTTGTCTAAATATACCTTTTGTCAAACTGTTATAGGTGCATCTTATATGGTGGGAAGTATGGTATATATGTCATCAGATGGAAGAGGTTAAGAGAAACTTTCCCATTCAAAATAAAATGTAATATTTCCACCGTGCATAGTAGTTTAGTCTAACCCATTTGAATATGTAGTATAGTTTTTGGTTCCTCTCAACATCTTAAGGACATTGCTAAAATAGAAAATATTTAATGTAGGGCAACAAAGATTATCTCCTCTTTGCAATAATAACAAACCTTACGATGAAAGGCTCCCATCTCTTTAAAAGGGTATATGACACCTGGGGGGGGTCAGAAATATAGCATTTTGCAAAACTGGGTTAAAACATTATTATATCATCTAGAAATAATCCCCAGCAATGTTTTCCTCATAGGCGCAAATTTTAAATGTCTGGTGCTGGTTTAATGGACCAGAATTAAAGGTTAAATTTTGTCTTTTTAATTGCAGAAAATCTCAAATCAATCAAATTTACGTGAAAAGTGCAGTGGAATGTTGATTGTAGACGTAAAGCTAGGGGACTTATGATTATATATTGTTGATAGGGTAAAAGGAGATAGGAGTATTAAGAGGAAAAAGTGACAAAAAACACGCATTTCGGGAAACCGCGATGTTAAGCGAACATAAAAGAAAATACCATTATGCCTTGTCGCTGCTTTTTCCGCGCTGCTTTGGGCTATCTCTGAAGAGGCTCTTACGGCCGTCTATGAAAGTCGTGGGTTGGGTGTACTCATACAGGACACAACTGCCTTCAATACTACAGATGATACATCGTAGTGTGTTTAGGTTTGCCCGCCATTCACGCCGGGGTATTCGTGGGCTACTTTGGCGTGGACGGCCGAGGTCGCTTCAACACTGTCTCGGCAAGGGGCACTGCATTACAAGCGAGGAGACTGCGGGACGCGAGCCAGGAATAGACTTTTCTTTGTCTTTTCCTTGTGTTCCTCACGCACCATAGTAACGAAAGGTTGTTGAGGTCAGGAGAGACAGAATACATATTACTGATCTGTGTCACTAAGGCGGAGAAGGAAGAGGAGGAGGAGGAGGAGGAGGAGGAAGAGGAGAAGGAGTTAATAACGAGTGTTGAGATGCTTGGCTTGGATTCTGACGTGTGTGTGTATGTGTGTGTGTGTGTGTGAGTGTGTGTAGGTGAGAGAGAGAGAGAGAATCTTCAAACCCTGCAACCATCAACTAAGCAGCCCTAAGTCCTCTGACCCT